>NC_139593.1:6514409-6534409 GCF_946808225.1 Silurus aristotelis
GCAGGTAAGTGTGGTACATCACGCCTTGACTCCGGCGGGCACGTGTGAAGAAGGAAGCTCACATTTACACAGAAATATCTCCCACTCAGAGCTGCTGTGGGCCAGACTGAGCCTTCATAAATAATGAAGAGTCCTTGTGTCTCGTTTGCTGGGGTACAGACTTGCTGAGAACAGGAGCGCATACCTGAGCAGAGAAATCTCATTCCGTACCACTCAGAGCTTGGTGTTTGGTTTAGGAAGGAAATCCTGGCGTGTGACGGTGATAACTTATGTTTTCTTATATTGAAAAGTTATGACTTATTGAACCAGTCCAGCTACTGTCCCTTGGTGACAAGGACGTCATCAGCAGATGCTAATTAAAGCTAAGCTTGTAATTAGCTTAGCTTTAATTTAAAAGAATAAATACCCGATTAGGGTTGGTAAGATCTATCTGTACCATCATATTTTTTTCTATGCATCCAATTGAATTCCGATCGCATTGTGTAACATGGGTGAATCGCATCGCATCGGTAGCTGCTTCTTATGCATCTTTAATGTATCGTATCGTTGGTTGTGCATCGAGATGCAAATTGCATCTGCCTCATTTATGGAGATGCACATCCCCCCATTTTTATGGATTAAAAATCATGAGATTGGTGCCTTCTGAACCTCCAATTTCCCAATTAACCCCCTATTACTGTTAATAACCTCCAATTCTTCTGGGAAGATGTTCCACTAGATTTTTTTGAAGATTTGTGCTTATTCAGACACGAGGGTGTTAGTAAAACCGGGTACTGATGTAGGTGAGATGAGGAGGCCTGGGGTGTAGTCAGCGTTCACATTTTATCTCAAAGGTGTTCCGTAGGGTTGGAGCTTTATAGGAGGAGAGCTTCCACTCCAACCCATTTAAAGCATTTCTTCATGGAGCTGGCTTTATTAGGGGGAGTGGTAGCTCAGTGGTTAAGGTGCTGGGTTACTGATCGGAAGGTCGGGGGTTCAAGTCCCGGTATCGCCAAGCTGCCCCTCTTGGGGCTTTGAGAAATGTTCTTAACCCTCTGTGCTCCACAGGTGCCATATCGTGGCTGACCCCAGCTTCCAAGCAAGCTGGGATATGCAAAAAACTAATTTCACTGTGCTGTAATGTATATGTGACAAAAAAAGTATATTCTTTATATAAATATTTTTAACCAAAATTGGATACTGTAACAGGTTTGAGTCTACAAGTACAAGTAAAGGGAAGAATCATGCTACAGCATCCAAAGACAAAAAAACACAAATGTGTGATCCGACTCTGTGGTAGAACCACATATAGTCATTGTGGAAAAAGTCAGGTGTCCAAATACTTTTGTCCATATAGCATATGATATTCAGGTTTTAGACAGAGGGAAGCAGTTATTAAAATCGAAGTCTGACTAGAGAATTTCCCGGGTGCATTTCAGTGGCAGCTCTGGGAATGTGAGGAGAACTTTCTATTACAAATATTACAAAAAAAGTGCTACAGCTTATGAATCTCTTATGCCATCCTTTTTTTTTTAAGCACCCAAAAAATGACAGCAGAAAAAGTTTGGTGTAAGTTGGTATGCAGCAGAGCCCCTGTGCTCATGTCAAAGTGTCAGAAGCGCAACCAGCTGAGCTGAAATTACAGCGCAAGTGCGACAATCACATCGAGTAAACAGGTGTTGGCCCAGCACGGGGCTATCGGCAGGTAATCGGGCAAGCCTGCCATCACACGCTCCCTCCTAACACGTATACACACACATGCGCTCGCAGACACGCACAAATTCACACGCAGCCACTTGTGCACCTTCATCAAGGCGAAACAAGGAGGAACGAGGAGCTAATGGAAAGTCATTACGTCGGATTTGACCCGCATTTGAATTTTAATTAGCTAGCCCACTCCCCTAAAGCGCTCTCGCATCGACTCCTTCAAAGAAATCAATTCCGATTCTTTTACAGATGCTACGACGAGGTTTGGCCCATCATGCGCAATCACGCCGCAATGAGCGAAGCAATCAGCGAAGTCAGAGAGGGGATAATTAGGTGTTCCTAGCGGGTTTTTCTTTTTCTTTTTGAAGAGTACATTTACGTTGCACTTTTAAAAAGAAGACAGTGGTAAAATAACTGTCACGAAAGATCTCGGTAATCTCGGTTTACGTAGCAGGATATACACACACACACACACACACACACACACACACACACACACACACATGCGCGCGCACAGACGTAGCCCTACCTCTGTTTCACCTCTGCTGTTATATAGAGGACATCCAGAACTCTTTATACCCTGCTTTCAAAGCTCCCTCACAACACGCCGTCTCTCCCTGTTCACTCCCTCCGCTCTACAATAACTTTCCTCCCCCTTTTTGTTCATCCGAACGTCTCGGGTAAATGCACGCTGCGTTCTCCGTCTCACCTTGCTCCACTCTCTGATGGAGCGCTGCTTTAGAATGGCTTAGGCGATGCATGTCTGAGAGCTGAATCCCAGATTGCTCAGGCCACACAATGAAAAGCAGTCGCACTTTATTTATTGGAATTAATGTTTATATATTATACATAAAGATTTCTGAAGCAGGATGTTGCAGTTCATTGTTTAATTGGTCCTTCGTCACTTTCATTCATGAACATTAGCTCTTAGTTACTGTGTCTTTATGTGTCTTTATAACTTATTGTAAGGAACACAATGGATTGTCAAATCAAAATAATAGGAAAACAACAATTGACTATCAACAAATAAATTTTTTTGCATCAATCACGTTTATTATTGAACTTCAAAAAGAGAATGGGAGAAGTTAACTTGCTGTAGAGTGAATGGGCGGGGTTATCGGGCTGTAAAGTAACTGGGCGGGGTTAATTTGCTGTAAAGTGAATAGGCAGAGATAAAGTGCTGTAAAGGAAATTGGCAGGAGTGGAGGGGGGATCATTGGAATTTTTCAATCTGAGGGTAATGGTATCAAGTCCCAGCCATACCAGGCAGCCACACTTGGGCCCTTGAGCAAGGCCCTTAAGGCCCCATATGTGCTCAGTTGTCCCAAGCCCGGCTGCAGGAGAAAGAAGGTGGGTGTTGGGCTAGCAACCCAAACCCATAACAAAACTGCTGTCGAAACAGCAAGAAAGCCATCAGGCCCTTGCCGCCCAATGCGCGTCATGGTCTAAAAAAAGGAGTAAATGGGTTAACTTACTGTAGAGAAATAGACATAACCTGCTATAAAGTGAATGAGTGGGGCTAACCTAGTGTAAAGTAAATGGGCGGGGTTATCTCGCTATAGAGTGAATAAGTGGGGCTAACCTAGTGTAAAGTGAATGGGCGGGGTTATCTCGCTATAGAGTGAATAAGTGGGGCTAACCTGGTGTAAAGTGAATGGGCGGGGTTATCTCGCTATAGAGTGAATAAGTGGGGCTAACCTGGTGTAAAGTGAATGGGCGGGGTTATCTCGCTATAGAGTGAATAAGTGGGGCTAACCTGGTGTAAAGTGAATGGGAGGGGGTTATCTCGCTATAGAGTGAATAAGTGGGGCTAACCTGGTGTAAAGTGAATGGGAGGGGGTTATCTCGCTATAGAGTGAATAAGTGGGGCTAACCTGGTGTAAAGTGAATGGGCGGGGTTATCTCGCTATAGAGTGAATAAGTGGGGCTAACCTGGTGTAAAGTGAATGGGGGGGGGTTATCTTGCTATAGAGTGAATAAGTGGGGCTAACCTGGTGTAAAGTGAATGGGAGGGGGTTATCTCGCTATAGAGTGAATAAGTGGGGCTAACCTGGTGTAAAGTGAATGGGCGGGGTTATCTCGCTATAGAGTGAATACGTGGGGCTAACCTGGTGTAAAGTGAATGGGCGGGGTTATCTCGCTATAGAGTGAATAAGTGGGGCTAACCTGGTGTAAAGTGAATGGGCGGGGTTATCTCGCTATAGAGTGAATAAGTGGGGCTAACCTGGTGTAAAGTGAATGGGCGGGGTTATCTCGCTATAGAGTGAATAAGTGGGGCTAACCTGGTGTAAAGTGAATGGGCGGGGTTTTCTCGCTATAGAGTGAATAAGTGGGGCTAACCTGGTGTAAAGTGAATGGGCGGGGTTATCTCGCTATAGAGTGAATAAGTGGGGCTAACCTGGTGTAAAGTGAATGGGCGGGGTTTTCTCGCTATAGAGTGAATAAGTGGGGCTAACCTGGTGTAAAGTGAATGGGAGGGGGTTATCTTGCTATAGAGTGAATAAGTGGGGCTAACCTGGTGTAAAGTGAATGGGAGGGGGTTATCTCGCTATAGAGTGAATAAGTGGGGCTAACCTGGTGTAAAGTGAATGGGAGGGGGTTATCTCGCTATAGAGTGAATAAGTGGGGCTAACCTGGTGTAAAGTGAATGGGCGGGGTTATCTCGCTATAGAGTGAATAAGTGGGGCTAACCTAGTGTAAAGTGAATGGGCGGGGTTATCTCGCTATAGAGTGAATAAGTGGGGCTAACCTGGTGTAAAGTGAATGGGCGGGGTTTTCTCGCTATAGAGTGAATAAGTGGGGCTAACCTGGTGTAAAGTGAATGGGAGGGGGTTATCTTGCTATAGAGTGAATAAGTGGGGCTAACCTGGTGTAAAGTGAATGGGAGGGGGTTATCTCGCTATAGAGTGAATAAGTGGGGCTAACCTGGTGTAAAGTGAATGGGCGGGGTTATCTCGCTATAGAGTGAATAAGTGGGGCTAACCTAGTGTAAAGTGAATGGGCGGGGTTATCTCGCTATAGAGTGAATAAGTGGGGCTAACCTGGTGTAAAGTGAATGGGCGGGGTTTTCTCGCTATAGAGTGAATAAGTGGGGCTAACCTGGTGTAAAGTGAATGGGAGGGGGTTATCTTGCTATAGAGTGAATAAGTGGGGCTGACCTGGTGTAAAGTGAATGGGAGGGGGTTATCTCGCTATAGAGTGAATAAGTGGGGCTAACCTGGTGTAAAGTGAATGGGCGGGGTTATCTCGCTATAGAGTGAATAAGTGGGGCTAACCTAGTGTAAAGTGAATGGGCGGGGTTATCTCGCTATAGAGTGAATAAGTGGGGCTAACCTGGTGTAAAGTGAATGGGCGGGGTTATCTCGCTATAGAGTGAATAAGTGGGGCTAACCTGGTGTAAAGTGAATGGGCGGGGTTATCTCGCTATAGAGTGAATAAGTGGGGCTAACCTGGTGTAAAGTGAATGGGAGGGGGTTATCTCGCTATAGAGTGAATAAGTGGGGCTAACCTGGTGTAAAGTGAATGGGAGGGGGTTATCTCGCTATAGAGTGAATAAGTGGGGCTAACCTGGTGTAAAGTGAATGGGCGGGGTTATCTCGCTATAGAGTGAATAAGTGGGGCTAACCTGGTGTAAAGTGAATGGGCGGGGTTATCTCGCTATAGAGTGAATAAGTGGGGCTAACCTGGTGTAAAGTGAATGGGCGGGGTTATCTCGCTATAGAGTGAATAAGTGGGGCTAACCTGGTGTAAAGTGAATGGGCGGGGTTTTCTCGCTATAGAGTGAATAAGTGGGGCTAACCTGGTGTAAAGTGAATGGGGGGGGGTTATCTTGCTATAGAGTGAATAAGTGGGGCTAACCTGGTGTAAAGTGAATGGGAGGGGGTTATCTCGCTATAGAGTGAATAAGTGGGGCTAACCTGGTGTAAAGTGAATGGGCGGGGTTATCTCGCTATAGAGTGAATACGTGGGGCTAACCTGGTGTAAAGTGAATGGGCGGGGTTATCTCGCTATAGAGTGAATAAGTGGGGCTAACCTGGTGTAAAGTGAATGGGCGGGGTTATCTCGCTATAGAGTGAATAAGTGGGGCTAACCTGGTGTAAAGTGAATGGGCGGGGTTTTCTCGCTATAGAGTGAATAAGTGGGGCTAACCTGGTGTAAAGTGAATGGGCGGGGTTATCTCGCTATAGAGTGAATAAGTGGGGCTAACCTGGTGTAAAGTGAATGGGCGGGGTTTTCTCGCTATAGAGTGAATAAGTGGGGCTAACCTGGTGTAAAGTGAATGGGAGGGGGTTATCTTGCTATAGAGTGAATAAGTGGGGCTAACCTGGTGTAAAGTGAATGGGAGGGGGTTATCTCGCTATAGAGTGAATAAGTGGGGCTAACCTGGTGTAAAGTGAATGGGAGGGGGTTATCTCGCTATAGAGTGAATAAGTGGGGCTAACCTGGTGTAAAGTGAATGGGCGGGGTTATCTCGCTATAGAGTGAATAAGTGGGGCTAACCTAGTGTAAAGTGAATGGGCGGGGTTATCTCGCTATAGAGTGAATAAGTGGGGCTAACCTGGTGTAAAGTGAATGGGCGGGGTTTTCTCGCTATAGAGTGAATAAGTGGGGCTAACCTGGTGTAAAGTGAATGGGAGGGGGTTATCTTGCTATAGAGTGAATAAGTGGGGCTAACCTGGTGTAAAGTGAATGGGAGGGGGTTATCTCGCTATAGAGTGAATAAGTGGGGCTAACCTGGTGTAAAGTGAATGGGCGGGGTTATCTCGCTATAGAGTGAATAAGTGGGGCTAACCTAGTGTAAAGTGAATGGGCGGGGTTATCTCGCTATAGAGTGAATAAGTGGGGCTAACCTGGTGTAAAGTGAATGGGCGGGGTTTTCTCGCTATAGAGTGAATAAGTGGGGCTAACCTGGTGTAAAGTGAATGGGAGGGGGTTATCTTGCTATAGAGTGAATAAGTGGGGCTGACCTGGTGTAAAGTGAATGGGAGGGGGTTATCTCGCTATAGAGTGAATAAGTGGGGCTAACCTGGTGTAAAGTGAATGGGCGGGGTTATCTCGCTATAGAGTGAATAAGTGGGGCTAACCTAGTGTAAAGTGAATGGGCGGGGTTATCTCGCTATAGAGTGAATAAGTGGGGCTAACCTGGTGTAAAGTGAATGGGCGGGGTTTTCTCGCTATAGAGTGAATAAGTGGGGCTAACCTGGTGTAAAGTGAATGGGAGGGGGTTATCTCGCTATAGAGTGAATAAGTGGGGCTAACCTGGTGTAAAGTGAATGGGCGGGGTTATCTCGCTATAGAGTGAATAAGTGGGGCTAACCTGGTGTAAAGTGAATGGGCGGGGTTATCTCGCTATAGAGTGAATAAGTGGGGCTAACCTGGTGTAAAGTGAATGGGCGGGGTTATCTCGCTATAGAGTGAATAAGTGGGGCTAACCTGGTGTAAAGTGAATGGGCGGGGTTTTCTCGCTATAGAGTGAATAAGTGGGGCTAACCTGGTGTAAAGTGAATGGGCGGGGTTATCTCGCTATAGAGTGAATAAGTGGGGCTAACCTGGTGTAAAGTGAATGGGCGGGGTTTTCTCGCTATAGAGTGAATAAGTGGGGCTAACCTGGTGTAAAGTGAATGGGAGGGGGTTATCTTGCTATAGAGTGAATAAGTGGGGCTAACCTGGTGTAAAGTGAATGGGAGGGGGTTATCTCGCTATAGAGTGAATAAGTGGGGCTAACCTGGTGTAAAGTGAATGGGAGGGGGTTATCTCGCTATAGAGTGAATAAGTGGGGCTAACCTGGTGTAAAGTGAATGGGCGGGGTTATCTCGCTATAGAGTGAATAAGTGGGGCTAACCTAGTGTAAAGTGAATGGGCGGGGTTATCTCGCTATAGAGTGAATAAGTGGGGCTAACCTGGTGTAAAGTGAATGGGCGGGGTTTTCTCGCTATAGAGTGAATAAGTGGGGCTAACCTGGTGTAAAGTGAATGGGAGGGGGTTATCTTGCTATAGAGTGAATAAGTGGGGCTAACCTGGTGTAAAGTGAATGGGAGGGGGTTATCTCGCTATAGAGTGAATAAGTGGGGCTAACCTGGTGTAAAGTGAATGGGCGGGGTTATCTCGCTATAGAGTGAATAAGTGGGGCTAACCTGGTGTAAAGTGAATGGGAGGGGGTTATCTCGCTATAGAGTGAATAAGTGGGGCTAACCTGGTGTAAAGTGAATGGGCGGGGTTATCTCGCTATAGAGTGAATATGTGGGGCTAACCTGGTGTAAAGTGAATGGGCGGGGTTATCTCGCTATAGAGTGAATAAGTGGGGCTAACCTGGTGTAAAGTGAATGGGCGGGGTTTTCTCGCTATAGAGTGAATAAGTGGGGCTAACCTGGTGTAAAGTGAATGGGCGGGGTTATCTCGCTATAGAGTGAATAAGTGGGGCTAACCTGGTGTAAAGTGAATGGGCGGGGTTATCTCGCTATAGAGTGAATAAGTGGGGCTAACCTGGTGTAAAGTGAATGGGCGGGGTTATCTCGCTATAGAGTGAATAAGTGGGGCTAACCTGGTATAAAGTGAATGGGCGGGGTTTTCTCGCTATAGAGTGAATAAGTGGGGCTAACCTGGTGTAAAGTGAAAGGCAATGTAATTGTAAAGTCAGTGGTTGTGTTTTTGAGCCAAATTAGACACAGTCCACTTTCACTAAGAACAAAAAAAAAAAAACCTTTCTTTCGGCTTCTCCCATTAGGGGTCGTCACAGTGGACCATCCGCATGTTTTGATTTGGCACATGTTTTTACGCTCATCTCACCTAGAAAAACAAAAATAAATATCATGCGGGTAAAGCTAGAAAATAGCTTCAAACCGCTCCATTTGGGAGAAAGTTCATTAAGACAGTTTACTGTGTGAAATCAGTGCTTGAGGTTTGTTTGTGATTTAGATTACTAGAACAATGCAAAGAATGGAATGTCCCACAGCTGAGGGGCAATCATCTGCAAGTAAAAAATATGGCAGGAAAAAAAAACAATCACATGAAGCACATTCTTTAATCCTGATACTTAGAACCTGCTGCATTTCTGCTCTTGTTTTCTGCACACCAGCTTTTTCCTTTGATAGACAAATTTGGCAAACTGGCTCGTGTGCACTTTGGGAAGAAAGTCAAGAGTCAGTGAACCGTGAATGTTACGGCGCTCGCCAAGTGTTCTCTGCTTCTGAGGGAACTGTACTCATCCTGTCTGGACTTGAGGGCTGGACACAGCCATCTCTTGTTTGGCTATCTCTTTACAGCAGTCATGTTGTAACTCCCTCCAAGCAGTGAGAAAAAAACTACAAAAGAACTTTCAGTTTAAAATTAAAAAGTTGGGGAATATAACCTCAGCAATACATCTTTTTTCCTATCCTGTTCTGTAAACTTGCCCCCAGCAATGTCCTTTACTCTCTACTCCTTATCTCTACACCAAAAACACTCGACTGTATATACACTATTTGGACAAAAGTATTGGGACACAAAACTTTTTCAGGCATATGTGGATCTCCTGCTATAGAGCTCCAACTTCAACCCTATTGAACACATTTGGGATGAATGTGAATGTTGGGGTTGGGGTTTGGTTACTGAATAGAAAGGTTGGGGGTTGAAGACAGATATCGCCAAGCTGCCACACTTAAACCAATGAGCAAGGCCCTTAACCCTCTGTGCTCTAGGGGTGCTGTATAATGGCTGAGGCTGCACTCTGACTCCATTTTTCTAACATCACTAGAATATGGGAAGAAAAAATTACATTGTTCTGTAAAGCTTTCCTTAAGATGGTACATATTCTCAATTTACACATTTGATATGTTTTTTGTTTTATTTTGAATAGAATATGAGATTATAAGATCTGCAAATAATTGCAAATTATAAATATCACATTAGACTTATTTTTTACATGATATATATTATTTATTACATTATATTCACACAAACAAATCTCTAACTACAGAAGGTGAAAAAAACCTGCCCAAAAGTAAACTCTGTAAAAACCTTTCTAGCGTTTATTCACTCCAGGCCAACCGTGTGTCCAAAACAAAAATCATTTCCATTTGAATGAACGAAAAGTGTAAAAGACAGCCTAATAGCCCAGCGTACACACCTTATGATTTCACATTAACAGAAACGAGCATTTAATTGATGAACGCGGCAGGGGTGCTAATGCGTAGTCGATAGAACAAAAGCACCCCGGAACATTACAGGCCTCCGAGCGAACGCATTATGCGCATCGATCGCCTTTGCTCGTGTGAATGGAATAAAATATGGACCGAAATCCTCATTGTGATGCCGAGATGAAATACTGCAAGGGTAATTCGTGTCAGCTTTGGGCCCACGTGTCGTAGTTTGCAAGAAAAGCAAAAAAGGTAGCTCCTTGATTTCCGGGGCTCCGTTTCACACGCAATGCTTTCATCAGCAAATTAATTAAAGAGTGAAAACAATAGTTTGGGAGTTCAGAAAACATTCCAGGTAAATAATACCATGCAAGATGTTTGGCCTCTCGGCTTACTGCAGTCCTGAGGGATTTTAGCTGTAACCCCACTGAGACACACCTGTGTTTCGCAGCTTCCTAATGAGCTCTGGTAGGTGTATCAGTGCAGGCCAAAAGCCTAGATATACGGTTACACAGCACTACTCCTCAAAAATAATTACCTACTACTGTCACACTATGACTATATACTGTACTTCTGAGCTTTACTGCCATGGACAATGTGGATCTCATTCTGTAGATTGTCAGAGGATACAAGTGCAAACAAAAAAAATATTGCCGTGTGTGTAAAGAATAACACTTATCCTGAAGTGTTTTATATTTCTTGTATGAAAATGTTTTTTCAATATTCAATATTTTTTTTAGCAGCTAAAGAACCACAATTCCTAATATTTTTTTTATCCTGTTATGGTTACATTTAAAGTCGATGTTAAAGTAACAAGATATGCGTTTGTATCATCTTCTGAGCGCAAACAACCTGCACGAACCTCGTACAGTACAGAATCAAAGGTTTGTGGACACCTGACTGTAGGATTCATATTTGCTTTTTGAACATCCCATTCCATTTTTAGTTCCCATGTGCTGTAAGAATAACCTCCACTCTTCTGGGAAGATGTTACAATAGAGCAGGTGAACCCAATTTTTTTTCTGTAAGGGCCACATAATCTCTTCATTCATGTCGGTCACTAACAGAGAATGACATGGACCGGAGTGACTACCAGTATCATTGTGGAGATATTGTCCAACAAATAATTAGGCTATATTAACAAATCATGTTATTAGCTAGAGGTGGGCCGATAGTGGATATTACCAATAGCTAGTTCGGAACTTTTTCAAATGGATACTGAATAAAAAAAAAAAACAAGCATAACACTCTCCACACACACATAGCGCTCTCCGTGCAGCACGCAGTCTCACGTGTCTACAGCAGCTCTCTTAATGAAAGCAAAAACAGAAGCCAGAAAAACAATCGGTATGGGTTTTTGACGATAACTGATAGTTCCAGCAATCAAATATTGGTGCCTTGACCTCTTATAATAACCAAAAAACATTTTAGTTTTGAAAGCCAACCTTTACTATCAAATACAGATATGATTAAATCATTTATTAAAAGTCTCTGGCATTGTTTAAAGGGACGCTCCAATTTTCTGGGGCAGTAGATTTGGGACCCCTTGGACTGTACTTTTTTCTGTGGAGATTCATTCAGCAACAAGGGTGTTAGTAAAGTCGTGTACTGATGTGGGTGAGGTGAGGAGGCCTGGGGTGCAGTCAGTGTTCCAGTTCAACCCAAAGGTGTTCAATAGTGTTGGGGACGAACCACATGTGGCTGGAATTGGCAGGTGCCATATTGTGTATTTCACAGGAAGGTCCTAACAAGGATAATACGACAAACCTGTGTGTGTGTGTGTTTGTGTGTCTGAAAAAAAAGAGAGTGGGAAAGAGAGTAATGTGTGTGTTTGTGTGTGTAAGTGTGTCTGGCCTTGTTTCCACTTCAGTAGCATTTCACGAAACGCACCGGGACACTATCACACAGCGGAGCTGACTGCAGGGCCACGACGATCAATATTAATTCACCCTTTAATAGGCAGCGGGGTAATTAACCAGACACAGAGAATTAACGAGTCAAAGCAGGTCCGATTTTCCTGAGCATCGAGCGTCCGGAATGCACAATTTCTGTACATTATTAACACAAGGAATGTTAGAACGAGGACGAGACATAAACACCACGTTTCATTGCAAAAAAAAGATGGGAATGAAACGAAACAAACGAGGGTGAGACAGACAGCTAGAGTGAGAAAATAAAATGGAATAAGTTATTTGCAGCCACTAATTGCATTCCTTGATACAATAAATTTGTCTTGCGGTGTAAAAAAAAAGTGGACTCATCCCTCTCCGGGCCGCTGTAGCCCATCTTAATTACTATATCTATATGGGCCATTATGTTCCAAAGCAAAGCCTCATGGGATCTATTTGTATAATCCATAATTTTTCTTTTGGAGCGCTGCCTGCTGCCAGAATGAGCAATAAGGGGGGAAAAGAAAACGAGAGAAATAATGAGGAAGATGCACAAAAAAAACACAAAGAAATGAAAATAGCAGTAATAGATTCGCTGTTTTTTTTTTTTTTTGTCCCGCCTCGGCGTCTCTCCGGATTTCAGGTAGAGATGAAAACATTAAGTGCTCTTGTTTAGGTACGAGTGAATCCCGCAGGAAGTGTGTCGCTGTGGTGAACCGAGCTAAAAACCCTGTTTACTGAATTCTAATGCGGCTTAAGCGAAGAAAAGCGCGGGTCACATGACAAGAAAGGTAAACAAACGTTATTACGAAGGGTAGCTCTGCTCTCTGGGCCTTTAGGTATGGACAGATTGCAGTAATAAAATCACACATATCAGAAGTGAGCTCCATGCTCAGACCTGAGGCAAGAGAGGAGAAAAAAGTCACCATATTACCATAGTCACAGTCAAGTGTTCGCCATTCATTTCCAGAACAGTTTAGGGTTTACTCAAGCGCCACCTCCTCCAGCAAAGTTCATATACACTATATAGATGAATGTATTGGGACAACTGACTTTTCCAGCCATTTCCAACCAAAATGAGGATGGGTTCCCCTTTTGAGTGTGGTTCCTCTCAAGGTTTCTTTCTCATAACATCTAAGGGAGTTTTTCCTTATTTATTTTCCTTCAGGGATAAATAAACACTATTCACCTTGACTGTTGATTTCTGTAAAGCTGCTTTGAGACGATGTCTGTTGTGAAAAGCGCTATACAAATAAACTTGACTTGACTAGACCATTTGTGGTTCTTCCCCAAACTGTTACAACAAACTTAGACAGACAATTGCATTTATTTTCCCATCACTTGAACTAGGAGACCCAAACCCAAACATGGGTTGGAAAGGAAGATCTCCTGCTATGGAGCTTCAACCCCAGGCCTCCTCATCTCACCTACATCAGCACCTGACTTTACTAACACCCTTAAAGCTGAATGAGCACAAAATCAAGTGGAACCTCTACCCAGAAGAGTGGAAGGTATTAGGGACTAAATGTGGAATGGGATGTTCAGAAAACACATACAAATCCTATGGTCAGACCTTTACAAACTTTTATCCATCTATTCAATTCAATTCATTTTTATTTGTTTAGTGCTTTTAACAAGGGACCTACATACATAAAGGGGTTCTAAAGTTATAAAGAATGCATCAATTTGTTCCTTGTACAGGTAGTCCCAAAGTTACAATGGTCCGACTTACGATTTTTCCGTCCTACGATGACAAAATAAATAAAACATACGTAAAAATATGAAAACTCTCACGCGGCATTTACATTTTCTTACGTAAAATACGTTGGGACGCTGCCAGGACGTACGCATTGTGAGGTGCCTTGCTCTTGCCAGAGGTCGTCAGAGTTCAGTTGTCGCTATGTTGGGGTGTCAAAGCCCAGTTTTAGCTCTTTCTCTCTGCTTTTTATTGCCGTCACAGGACACCGAAACAGAGTGCGTACGACTCCGTCCTCCCCGTGAACCGGCGCTCGTTCCCACATATCACATGCCACAAAGTTTATACAATACGGTACTATAAATTGCTCTGTGATTTCACATTTTTTTACTATAATTTGTTACATTATTAATATATTAAAGTATACTACCCCATACTGATCATCATTCGTTAAGACTCCTGGGAAGGCTGGGAAATGTCTCGACTTAAAATATTCTCAAGTTATTATCAGGACATCAGAGGGCATCTCAATTTTAACTCTGGGACTACCTGTGATTGTAACTTTATCCTAATGAGAGCAACTATGGCAAGGAAAACTTCCCTTTAAACCTTGAGAGGAACCAAACTCAAAAAGGGAACCCATCTTCATCCTCAACACCGAAAGTCCATTCATTACATCCATCATTGTCCTGTGTACTGTTCAGTGATAACATACAGTATATTACTCTTTCCTCCTCAAGTAGTCTTCTTCTCCTCAAGAGTCTTATTGAGCGCAGCGTGGCGATGAGTATCGTCCAGCCCAACACTGTAACGCTCCACTCATTGAATTTTGGTCCGAGTGAAATCACAAAGCTGGAATTGATTAGGAATTCTGACAAGTACTGAGCAGGCCTCATTAACTCTATAATCACAGATTAATGTGTCGTTCTGCAAACCATATTAGCCCACTTGCAAACAAATCTTCATTAGAGGTATGAACGGGTGAATATATACCCCCCAACACACACACACACACACACACACACACACACACACACACACACACACACGTTTGTTTGCTCGGACTCGTACGCACTAATGAAACCGCACATTCATCTACGACGAGTCTGCCAGGATGTAGAGGAAAAATGCAGTGCTTCTTTGTTGGACAAAAAAGAAGAGAGCGACAAAAGAGAGAATGTGATAGACAGACCACACAATCCCTATACAGAGAGAGCAAGTGACAAGGACAGAGAGATAGACAGAAAGAGAAAAACAATGAAAGCATGTATGTGAGAGATTGATATTGTATGAGATAGAGATGAGGAGAAAGAAAAAAAGCGAGAGAATGAAAAAGACCACAAGAGACAGAGGAATATAGAGAAAGAGAGTGACAGAAGAGAGACAAAGGGAGAGGATGTTTAATAGGAATCTGTGGATGGAATAAAAGAGAAAGAAACAAAAAAAAGAGAGACACAAATTGAGGAAAAAATTACAGAAAGAGAGAGCGTGAGTAAGAAAATGACCACAAGAGACAGTGTAAGAGAGAGAAAGAGAAATAGAGAGACACAGAGAGTGTGAAAGGCAAAAAGAAAGAGATAGACAAACTAAGAGAGAGAGTAAAGGTGTGCATGAGAGATAAAGGTGGATAGGCAAGAGGGAGATAGAGAAAGAGAGAAGGATAAACAAAAATGGGACACAGGTAGAAATAGAGAGAGAGAAACAGAGAGAGAAGAGAGAGAGAGAGAGAGAGAGAGAGAGAGAGAGAGAGAGAGAGAGAGAGAGAGAGAGAGAGAGAGAGAGAGAGAGAGAGAGAGAGTGTCAGAAAAAGAAGGAAAAGTATGAGAGGGATAGGTGGATAAAAATAAGATGGAAAATAAAGATCAGCAAAAAAAAAGGGAGATACACAGAGTAAGAGACAGATAGATAGAGAGAGATAAAAAGAGAGAGATGGACAGAGAGCAAGAAAGAAGGAAGAATCAAGAGCATGATAGGCAGAAAGAAAAAAAGTGAGAGTTCAAGAAAGAAAGAGATAGAAAGAAAGAGGCAGCATGAAAAAGAGATGGACAGGCGGAGAGAGGAAGTGAGAGAAAAAAACAGAGAGAAAATGTGTATGTGAATAAGAGAGTGAGAGACTGATAGATAGAGAGAGCAAGAGAGTGACATAGAGCAAGAGAGATAGGCAGCAAGAGAAAGAGAGAGAGAGTGGAAGCAAGAGGAAGAGAAGGACAGGCAGAAAGAGAGATAAAGTAAGAGTGGAAGAAAGAAAGAGCTAAAACGAAAGACAGCAAGATAAAGAGATGAACAGGTAGAAAGATAGAGAAAGGACAGACCACCACTATATACAGTACTCCTCCTGCGATCTCTCTCAGACTTCTAGAGGGAGTGTGTGTGTGTGTGTGTGTGTGTGTGTGTGTGTGTGTGTGTGTGTGTATGTGTGTGTGTTTGCTTCTCCTCCAGTGAGTGGCAGCTTGTAGGTTGCCGCTGATTGCGCACATATTGTGTGTGTTATGGAATGCTAATGCTCAGCTGGCCTTTCACACAGAACCGAGGAAAAGACGGGCAAAAAATTGCAATTGCCATCCCATCTGCTTTCTTTCTTTCCCTCTGTCTGTCTGTCTCTCTCTCTTTCTCTCTCTAATACACACATTTTTTCTCTTTTTCTTGCACTCTCACTCTCTCACTCACTCTATCTCTCTCTGCCTATCATTCTCTTTCTCTTACGGCTTCCTTCCTCCGTTTTATTTCTCTTAAGACCCCACTATTTATTTATCAATCTCTCTCTCTCTCTCTCTCTCTCTCTCTCTCTCTCTCTCTCTCTCTCTCTCTCTCTCTCTCTCACTCACTCACTCTCTGAGGTTCAGTGTCTCTGGGATGGACAGAAAGGTGTCAGTCCAAGCCTCTCTCCTCTTCACCTCACACGTCTCTGCTCATATGGACAGCTTTTGATGGATGGACACACACACACACACACACACACACACACACACACACACACACACACACACACACACACACACACACACACACACACACACAAACTTACTTAAATGAAGCACTGTGTCTGTACTGTAGTGTACATGTGATTACCACACAAAAACACAAAAACAGTGTGACAATGAACAGTAAATTATAATTATAGAAAAGTATATAAACTATAAAAAAGTGATGCGAGTTACTTTTCAGTTAAATTATTTTGCATAAAAAAATCAATACTGAATTAAAATGAACGTAGTCACGTAGAATTGCGCACTCATACGTGCGAGCCGCGGGAACAGAAGCTGGTCAGAAGCGGAGATGGCAAACCAGAGAATTACATTACTGTGATGGAAGTGTTCTTATTATTTTGAAATAGTCGAGAAAAAGGAGAAGGGAATAATGGTTAAGTGTAGATTATGTGTTGGTGAAAAGCTCTTGTCAACAGCAAAAAATACCACTTCAAAAAAAAAAAAACATCTGCATGTAATGCACAGCACTACAGATGTGTGCGTGTGTGTGTGTGTGTGTGTGTTTGTGTATAATGTTGAATATATGCAACATTATGCAATGTTGCATATATGGAAATGGAGACAGAACTAAAGAAAACTTTTGCCGACTTGGAATATGTTTCCACCACTGCAGCTCTATTGACTGCTCAGAATAAAAGTTTTCGGTGGGAGACACATGTACGATGCCATCGCAGCAGAGAAAGAGAGCAAATTCACAGCTCCTTTGCTCTTTGTGGGAAGATAAACTGCCACAGTCACTGATAATAGTGCAAACTTTGTAAAAGCGTTCAGAATGTTTCAAGCCGATGATGAAGCAGAGAATGATGTAGACGAGGACGAGGTCATATTTACGGAATTGCACGAAGTTTTACGAGATGACAGCGAAAGGTATGTTCTCCCTCCACATCACCGGTGTGCAGCCCACACCCTCAACCTTATATACACGAGCGATAGTTACATTCCTGACGGCGAAGGCAGATTGAAAGCAGTGTACAGAAGTGCGACTGGAAAGTGTTCAGCCTTGTGGTCAAAATTTAGTCGATCATCTTATTGTTGTCTAGGAAGTTATTAAGCATTTTAAATGTTTAAGAAATGTCTTTTGCTCTAATATAACTTATTTCTTAATGGCAATTATCTATATTACACCTGTTACACCTGTAAGACGTGAAAGAGATACAAGTAACGCAAAAGTAAAGCAAAAGTAATATAACCCATAATTAGTTACTTTTTGGGGAGTAACTCAATATTGTACTGCATTCCTTTTAAAAGTAACATTGCCCAACACTGTATATATATATATATATATATATATATATATATATATATATATATATATATATATATATATATATATATATATATATATGTAGTGGGACTGAGTATTGATAAATATCACTTTTTAACCTGGTGACATTTTTTATCCTGACATGACAAATATAGATGATCCCTAAAATTGGGTTTCAATGGAAACATAAAAATGATGCATTTATTTCTTGAAATTACAACTCTTACAATTTTGAACTTATTTCTCACAATTCTGATTTTAAATCCTAGAGGACTGTTACTTGTTACGGGAAGAATCACATAGTATCAAACTAAGCCTCTGATGCGTGGAGAGAACTCCGAAAAAAACTTAACTCAGAATTGGCCTTAATAAAGTCAGAATTGTGAGGAAAAATGTAACATTACAGAAATAAAGACAGGATCACGAGAAAAAAGTCGCAAAATATGTTCAAAAATATGTGGCAGAAAAAGTCTTCCGTAGGTGTCTACTGCCTATTTTAGGCAAAAAATAATAATAATTACAATTATTCAGGATCTCGCTTTTTTGGCCTGTTTTCATTGCAGTTGTTGAAAAACCAGGTTAATGTACAGCTGACAAAAAATTTTTTGCCTACGGGAATAAATAAGCAAATAAATAAGTAAACCGCATGCAAAAAATAATAAATCTGTGTATTAAAATGCACCATTTATTCTATAAAGACAAAAGTATTGGGACACTTCACTATTCCAGCCACATGTGGTTCTTCCCCAAACCACAGTTAAAGACACAATTTGTAAACTACATGGCATGAACATTGTAAAATGGTTTCAGATATAAACTTTCCGTCGTATCTACCTTGATTGTATTTGATTGATTTTACAGACAAGACGCCGCACCCACAGTGAACTCACATGTTGTCTTTTGTATACAACTCCTAAAATCTCTCGAATATCAGCAAAACAAACATACGAACATCACAGAATTCCCAGAGCAGTTGAATCCTGAAGACCTGAGACACAGAAATATTATTCATCATTACCACAAAATAGCCTCCCATCATTTTATAATTCATGGCCTCGGCTCTGCCGCCAAGTTTATTTTGCTCAATTCTGACCTTTCCCTCAGCGCTTTCACCGACTCCTTCAAGGCTTTGGTTATCAATTGTCACAAAGAATTGCCTCAATTCAGCCCTGTTTTAAAATTTTTTTTATTTATTTAGTCATTTACATTTTTTTGCCTCACTTTTAAACACACTGCCTGACATTTAAAATGTGAAAAGCTGTGAGGAAAAACCTGCAGTGGAACGAGCCCCCGATTTGCGTAGCGCTTTAAAATAATGACGGTGGTCATGTAAAATGTAGAAATCATGAAGAGGGTATTGGAATTTTTATGCTCCGCTGTGGGGAAAATATATTAAAATCAGTCTCTGTGTCCAAAAAACAAAACAAAAAAAAACCCCCACAATCAACAATTCTTACAAATTCAGTCCCTTTTTGTCAATAGCTAATTTATCACCTATTCGTGAAAAAGTACATAAATAGAATCAATTAAACTATTGAGAAACTCAAGATTATGACATTTTATTAAAATTTTTAACAGATATTTAAAATGTTTTATTTAGTAAATTCTGTCTAAGCCATAGATCTTCCAAATCATAGATATTATATTCTTATTATATTCTTTATATCTTTTTTGTCATGTGCTCTTCATGTGTAGTTCCGAGCCTTAGCTCTAATAGACCATTGGGTTAACATGATATTGTCAGTCAATCTCAAGCACACAGACAAATAGACAGGCAGTCAGTCAGTCAGACAGACAGTCAGATAGACAATCAGACAGATAAACAATCAGACAGAGAGACAATCAGAGAGGTCTGATAGACAGAGACTCAGACAGATGATCAGACAGACAGTCAGAAACTCAGAAAGTCAGAGACTCAGACAGATAGACAATCAGACAAGCAGACAGACAGACAGTCAGTGACTCAGACAGACAGTCACACAAGACGGTTAGACAGACACACAGGCAGACAGACAGTCAGTGACTCAGACAGGCCGACAGACAAGCAGGTAGACAGTCACACAGACGGTTAAACAGTAAGACAGACAATCAATCAAACAGACAGACAGACAGACAGACAGACAGACAGACAGACAGACAGACAGGTAGACCATCAGTCACACAGATGTTCAGACAGTAAAAAAGACAGACAGACAGACAGATAGTCAGACAGACTTATCTGTCCCAGTCGTCAGGGTTGGCAGCAGATCCCAGCCTCCCCACACTGTCTGAATCTCGGAGTGTTCAAAAAGAGTGTCCGGCTCTACTGGGGCCATTTAGGCTCACACAGTTACTCAGCCACAGCGGGATTCGAATGTTGAGTAA
>NC_139593.1:6539409-6734409 GCF_946808225.1 Silurus aristotelis
AAAATGAAACAAGGATGAGATGGTTCATTCTTATCATTTTTTTAAACAGCAGCAATACACAAATCGTCGTTCCTTGACCAGCCTTTCTCATTTTTCCCTCTGTTCTGAAGACTTACCCATGAAGGAAAACTTCCTGACACTAAAGACTCCTTCTGAGATAATGACTAATGGTGGAAATAAAATTCTTTTTTTAGCAGCATAAAGCTTTTACATTTGTATTGGAAGTTCATTTATTTTCCAGGACTTCGGAGACACCAGGGTTAAGCCAAGTGACAAAATGATAAGTGCAGCTCCTCATTTTGGGTCAGTCTTTAGCCATTTAGAGCTCAGATAATGCCATTAATATGCAGCGGAGATGCTGATCCATCAGCTGCGTGTTAAATATAGACGCAGGTCTAACCTTTCTGAACCATTTACACCTGGAATTCCCTCCTCCCTCTCTGCCTGTCTCTGTAATGGCGTTGTCGGTGTCAGCGGGTGGCAGATTGCGGGGATGCTTAGGGTCTTGTGCCCCTGTGTTGCTCTCAGCTGTGGTTGGATCTGTCCCCGCACACAGGCCACACCAATCACACCACCATCACGAATGCCATCAATTCTGATGAGCCTCTTTGTCAGCGAGACACCGAGACAGCTAGAGAGAAGCAGAGTGGCGAAGTTGGACAGAACCTGCACCCGCTGCTACGTCTGACATCTCATACATCACATTTGGAATTACAGGTGAAAGAGTGAGACCTGCAGTCACACAGCTACCTGCATTGCTCATGACTCCTCCTACAATCCACCCAATACACTGTAACCTAATGCCATCTGGGCAGCATAGGCTGGAGTTTGTGGACTATTACTGCCAGAATAGACTGAGGACCTGGTCTCTACCTGAGACAGCCAGGTTCATCAAGTGTCGTCCAGCCACATAAACAGCATGCAACCTACCACCTGATAGTACATCATTGTATTGGCTAGCCGTCGTCAGTTGGTGGATCACCATCTGGATGCACACCCAACATATTTCATTAGATCGAACCTTGCTGAGAGGCAATTGAAAGAATTTGATTGTTTATAACCCAAACTGTCACAGGTGACACAACAAACAAACACAGAAGCGTTGTGTTGCGGTTTTTATCAAAATAGCTACAATGAAGCAACCATCTAGGGCCGGGGGAGGAATGGGGGGCTGACATACTCTCTATTCAGCACTGTTGTAGAGGGTGGCAGGAAATATCCAAAGGTCTATTTGTTTTAAGTCCTTGTAGTTGTTTGTAAATTTTGTTTTTTGCTATGAAATTACTTACCTGTATTTTTGCTGAATTTTAATATACAGTATATTTTTTACATTGAATTCAGGCAATTTAATTGAATTCAGGCAATTGTACAATGATTAAATATAAAAAATGTGTTACTTCTTTTTGATTCGAGGTTGCGAATGATTTGTATGGTGTAGGGGTGGAGACATTGAGGTGGGAGGGTAAAACGATGGAGGGGGGTGGAGCCATGGAGATAGCCACCAGCATCTGTGAGCTCATAAATGCCGAAGAGGATAGAAATCATCTTGTTCTGATAGTGTTACTCTACCCTGTAATGCAGCATGAACAACAGATTACAAATTAAACTGTTGGTTAGCTTTTTGTTTGATCTTAGTAAGAGTCGTCATGGTATGGGAGAGCCTAATCTTGGGTAGAAATAGCCAAATTGCTCAAAAAATGGTGAAAATAAACCCAAGAATTACTGCACATTCTGCAGTAGATCCCCAATTGGAGCTATTTTTTTATAAATGCAGCTTCTATGGTGTACAGTAATTGGTAAAATGACAACAAAGCAAGGATCATGAAAGTCTACTTACAGTCATCACCAACTCCAGTTTCTGCTTAGCTTTCTTTCAACAGTCATCTAACAAGGTCTATTACTCCCTTAATCTGTTCCATTAACACAGACAGCAAGCTAAAATGGTTCTGTCAGAACAACAGCCACTGAGGTTTGAAAAGCAAATCAAGATCAGCCAATGGGCATTCGGAGGAGCAATTCATCTACACGAAAGCCAGCAAATGAGCACGGTGAAGGATAGTGGCAATAAGTCAATGAAAAGGTTAGGGTCAAGAACTGGGCAGTGGAGCCTACAGGGCAGACTAATTCAGCTAAACTGGAGTCTTGTAATGGTCTTTGCTCTATCTGCTGACAGTGCCAGGGGCAAATGAAAAAAAAAAAAAAAAAACTAGAACATGCCGACCTGAGCTACAGCACTATATCTTTATTAGTGTAAAAGTGAGTATGGGTGAGAAGAAGCACTAGCTTCTCCGATGACACTCTGAATGAAAGACCCTTGTCTCAGAAATGGGTTTGCTCAGCACACTGAGAATAGCATCGGAGTGGACTGTGGTGCACTCATTTCCCCACGGACCGCAGAGCCAGGGTCCGTAGAGAAACAAAGATATCTCTCTCCAGAATAACTGGGTACCAATGTATAATACTGACTCCTAAACTCAAGGGCCTGGAGGCAAGAAAATACATGTGCTGATGCAGTTCTATGCAGGAGAACTGCTCATACCTTTTGAAGCTTGGATACATTTTGATGCTACAGTGAACGACCAGAATTTTTCCATTAAAACGACCCGAATAGTAATTAAGTTCGAATTTGTGAGTTCAACCATATCAAACAAACCAAACGCAAAGCTATAAATACACATTAAACTAAATAATATTCACCAAACAAATGAAACGATTCACAAAGCATTATTTACTCCTCATTAGGGGTGTAACTGTACACGTATTCGTACACGTGTACCGAATGCAATCCTTGTTTTTACATGCGGAACACACCGAGTCGCCTCACGAATATATTAACGTTTGTTTCGTCTCTGCCTCGCACTTTGAGCGCAGTGTCACTGTGGTTGCTCGTCATAATGTCAGTCACTACTCAATCCGTACCAGAAACAAGATTTGTACTGTGCACGTGCAAAATCACTGTCACTTCCTGTCATCACCACCTTTTTTTTTAACGACAGTATAGCAATTTGTAATCTTTAGTATTTTGTATATGTCCTGCTTAAAAAAGAGACAATTCTGCATATTAAGGGAGTGAATAAATGAAAGGAGGATGGAAGGAATGAATTCATTTATGAATAAATAATGGAATAAATAAAAAAAAAAATTACTGTCTTGTGTTTCTTAAATGCAGACATTTGTTAAATATGCTAGAACAGTCTTTTAAAAATTATATATTCAATGTATACACACACACACACACACACACACACACACACACACACACACACACACACACACACACACACACTTTTATACACTTCTGTATTATTTAAATAGGGTCAAACTAATTTTAAACTGTAAATGTAAACTATTTCATTAATTTAATCGATTACTCAACTTAATCAATATAATAAAAAAGTATATTGCTTTTATACGATTTTTTACATTTTTGCTATTGGTAAAAATTGGACAGAAATTGAACCGAACCGTGACTTACTGTAAAAACTAAGGAACGTACCGAACTGTGAATTTCTTGCACAGTTACACCCCTTCTAGTCACTATGGGTGTATCAGCACACTTATTTGTTCCGAAATGTTTCGATACTGGGCTTTTGGTTCGGTACCCATGTGTACCGTGCGGTCTTTTTTTACGTGTAGACTATAGTTATTGTAGTTCCCTCAGTAACGTATTAAGTCTTGAACCACAAGTTTGTTTAGTTTCTGCCTCGCACTTTATGTGCATTTTTGTTTTATTAATAAACTTGAAAACATACACAACAATACCAGGAGTATAAAAAAGCAACTACAATAAGCACAGCGTCACTGTGGCTACTGAGTCTGTCCCGGAAATAAGATCTGTTTTTGCGCATGCATGAAAAAGCTTCCATATACTTTTAATTCCTCTTAAAAGAAAATCCTGACAATTCCACATTTCAAGGGAGTAAATGAATAAAGGATGGAAGAAATGAAGACATTTGGTAAAGTATGCTGAAATAATTAGAATGTCTTCAAAAAATTTTATATTAAAAGTAAAACACGCACACACACACACACACACACACACACACACACACACACACACACACACACACACACACACACACTTACATACACATCTGTATTACCCAAACTGTTTAATCTTATAATTTATTAGATTTTATTTAATCAATTCAATTTGTGCCAATTTAATTGACTACTCATTTTAATCAATATAAAAAATCCATTGCATTAATTAAAAAAATATTATACCATATTATTTTATGTTAATTAACCAAGCAGGCATTTTATTTAAAAGTGTTTTACAAATGTAAACTGTTTAAATGTTGATGATCACAAATATTAATAATAATAAACTGTATTAAAAAAAAAAAAAAAAAAAAGGAAGAAGCAATTTTATGCATTGCATTTTTTCCCCCTAACTGTACCAAAATTGAAACAAATGTTTACTTAAAAACCGAGGTACGTACCGAACAGTGAATTTTGTGTAACACCCGTACTAATCAAAAATCAATAAATTAACGAAGTGAACAAAAGTTTCTACAGTGACACCAGGACAGCTTAGTAGTGGCCTGACATTTTACTAAGAGGCCAATTTTGGGCACTTAAGCAAGACCCTCATCAGCTCCCAAGTGTTGCCATACCCTGCAATCTCAACCCTATATCCTAACAAGCTGGGATATGTCAATAAAAACAATTTCAAGTTATTCCAGTATGTGACTTCAGTAAATATTACCGATCAACTGCTGCATCTGCAAATGCATCTATATTGTAAATTAACCCTTTCACCATGTTTATTGTCTCTTAGGCATCCAAATAGCAGAACATACAGGAGCATCCGAGCCCCCACCACATCCACCAGACTCTACAACAGTTTCTTCAGAGGCAGTACGATTATTGAACACCTACTCCTGCTGCCTCCCAATGCTCTCATGGGCAATTCAAAGACCTAACCCAGTTTGACTAAATACCACTGCACACCTGCACTGCACAAACTGCATCAGTCACATCTTTTAATTACGAACCTTTTTTCTTCTCGTTTTTTTTTTTTTTTTTGCTGCCAATATTGTTGCACACGACAGAATAGTCCACAGTCTTTTGTGTCAGTGTGATGTGTCTTTTGTTTAATGCACTTTATGTAGTCTTGCCTACTCTTTTGTGTCCTACCATAGTCAAGGAGAAATTACATTCTCTCCCAAGCTATAAAAAGGAATGGCAATAAAACCCCACCTGACTTGACCTGAATTGACAAATGAAAATACAGGAACTAGTAGCAAACTAACTATAAACTTGGCTTTGAAGCCCAATCTGTGTGTTCCTGAATGTGAGACAACTCAAGTATCTGGTTGCTGCTGGTGTGTATGTTTTAATGTCACATCTCTTTGAGTTTGGGAGAGTTCACCCAGGTCTCTAGGCTCTTTGTTCCTTAAAGTCATCTTGTAGTGTACATGTGCTAGAGGTGATGACCTCCTGGCCCTGCAGCTCATCAGCATGATGTTCATGCCAGTGATGAATGGTGGCACTGGTGTCATGTGGATTATATCTGGCAGGACAATATTTACTATTGATGGGAGCTGCAAAACTATGCCATGCATAGACCCAATACATTTGTGTGGTCAATTATGTTTTTACTAATGGGTGAACTTTGGTTTTGGTAAAAATACGAACCATATGGAAAAACACTGTAGCATGTAGGACAGAAGATGCAGCTCTACCTCTGCCATGTTCATCTAAATTCTATGTGACTTGTCAGTACACGCCTCGGTTTCCGTAGTGTTGTGATTACGTCATATTCACGTAGCAGCAGCGGTGCTGAGAGTGATGTGAAATCGATCTACATATAAATATTGATCGCAGATTATTGGTCACCCTCTAAATAATAAAAGTGACAATAAAATCATGTTAAAAACGAGGTCTCACGATGCAGATGGCAACTAGTATCCAATTCACACTTGAAACATGTTCTTGTTCTTCAATCCAGAGACTTAAATTTCAAGCATTTTAGCAGATGCCCCTATCCAGTGCGACTTACAACTGAGCAGTTGAGGGTTTAGGGCCTTGCCCAAGGGCCCGGGAGTGGCTCTTCGCTGAAACTGGGATTTTAGTCCAATGCTTTAACCATTAAGCTACCACCTGACTGACTGACTACTTTCATTGGAAAGATATTTTCCAATGAATTTACAGATAGGCTTTTTTTATTTCTTGAATATATCTATGAATGATTTATTAATGGTTAAGCATTGAAAGGCAACATCTGACAATATTCCATCACATAGCATGAATTTTCTGAGGAATTTCCAGAGGGAAATTTGGGTAAATAAATGACCTTTATGCGGGTATCTAGCAAGATAATTTCTAGCACGGCAGCAGGTGAGATCTTAGGGCCGTACTGTGAGCTGCCACAAAACAGCACTCCTTATTCCTCCAGGCAGAATTGCTTTAGATAATCTCTGTGTGAGAGCTATGAGGAAGCGTGGCAGACAAGAACAAGATTTCATACTGCTTACCAACCAGGCAGAATACTTTTGCTGTATATTATAAGCTTTCTGTTTGACGTTCATATCTGGAGGTGAAAGCACAAACAACATTTTTTTTATTACCACCTTTAAATGAAACACTCTAGGCAGAATTACACAGAAAAAGGAAAGCTGATATGTGAAGAATCTCATGAACCAGCGGTGACAAGGTGAAATAATCATCTTGGATATAAAAGTGTTTGTCTGAGTCTTTTGCCAGAAGCAGATCCTATGACAAATGAATTATAGAGATGGAAGGATAGAGCACATGCAATTATATTTATTCGTGAAGACGTTAAAAAAAAAGCAGTGGGTTTAGGGAATTAGTCAAATACTCGCAATTTAATTACGTTACGCCAAACACTGAGCTACCACTTCCCTATATCAGGTATAAGGCTCGAGTTCACTCCAAGTTCATTTTCACATTTTTATTCTGCTTAAAATCATAATAAATACTTTTAAATCATGCACCAATTCAGCACAGAGACAGTTTTTTCAACAACTAATACGAATTTTTGTTTCATCAATGTTTGTTTCTTGGTTTTGTCTTTGAATTGAAATAAAACTGGATATACAGTTGCTTCCAAATTAAGTATTCTGTTACAACATATAAAAGTAAATCTGTGGCAAAATTATTACGGAAAAATGAACAAGAATAAACATCACAAGAAAAGAAAAAAAAAGAAAGAAAAAACTCAGTGGCAAAATCTGAACATAGTCTTCGAATAAACATCATTCTTTGTAAACGGTTTTCAAAGCTTTCTTTTTGCTGACAGTGGTTTAGGAAATTGTTTGTGCTTTTAGAGTTTGTGATATGCTCTGCTAGTTCATGTTCACCATAAACTCTTGTGAGGAGGCGGGGCTTACTGTATTTAATTGCTAATGAGATATAAATCGTGAGCTTCCTGATCCCCAAAACATCCTAATCACCCTGGTCCATCTAATAAACTAATTTATAATCCTGTCCATCCTCGTCACTCCCAATAAAAATCACAGCATCTGCAACTCTGCTACCTCCAGCTCCACCTTCTGTCTTTTACTCAATGCCACTGTCTCTAAACCGTACAACATCTCAGGTCTCACCACAGTCCTATAAACTTACCCTTTCACTCTCAGAGATACTCTTCTATCACACATCACTCCTGCCACTCTCTTCTTCACTGCATCTCATAGCATTGTTGTGTTAAATGAAATACTGTATGTCGTCAATCCTGACGGTATCAAATCACCACTCTCAAGCTGTTTTGTGTGTTTTTCCGTGCCACTCTTAATCAGCAGGTTCATTCACCTATAAAAAAAATGCTTGCAATATCATCTTCCTACCACAGAGGGCTCCGAATCCCCAATGCTAAAAAAGTAACATTCTGTAGCTGTAACTGCTAAACCACTGATTCCCGGATCAAACTCACCAGCCTGCGCGGTGCTGATGGTAATGTTGGCCATCTGTCTCATCGCTCGTCCCATTCCCGACACACCGTTAACCGCCTCGATCTGGAACGTGTAGTTAGCATTGGCCACAAAGTCCTGCACGGCTACGGAGGTGCGCGTCAGGCCCACGGGAGGAGGGACGAAGCGCACGTCGCTGTCGCATGGCTGGCAGGCCTGGCCCTCCACACTGCAGCGCTGGCACAGGACGTTATAGGTTACGTCCTTGCGGCCACCCGTGTCACTGGGTGGAGCCCACTGAAGGAACAAAGCCGTCTCGTTCATGATGTACACCACGTTACGTGGAGGTGAAGGTGGTCCTGAGTCATAAAAAAAGGGGTGGGTTTAGTATTCCAATTAAAAATTCATTCTGTATGGAAACATTTAATAGCAATAATCTTTGAAATATCAAAGAAGTATAGTGAATTCGATACTGAGGTTTGGATACTGGGAGATGTTAACTCACTTCACATGACTTATAAAAAGTATATTATTTTGCTCTTAAGCACTGCAGCTAAAAAAAGATTAGTTTTTTTTTCTTATAAAATGTTTTTTTTTATATTTTGAATCTTGTTTTTACTTTTGGATTTTATTAGTTGCGATTACTTACATTAATCGTTGATCTTTGTATTTATACATTTGGTGAACAATTATAATTTGTATTTTTTTTTAAATATATAGTGTAATGTTTTATACAATTTTATAATGGATAAACAAAGGTATGTGTTAAAACATTTAATGTGTTAATATATTTCACACCTGTACATTCAAAATAAATATTTATTTTCTAAAAGAAATTCATACTGTGATATTTTAAGTACCAAATTCTAAAAACCTAATTGACATCCTTCCAAATGTATTGGTACACTTTGTTTGGGGGGAAAAAACCAAATACATAACATTGCATATATCAGTACACACATATTATATATTGTATTTAAATAAAATAAAAAACTATCAACAAATACTAAAAAGAGTGCAATATTTTGTGCAAAACCCTGGTTAAAAAAATTTATTAACGTCATTTTCCTTTTATTTTACACCGCTGCTAATTCATCAGGGATTCCGCAAATTTTACCAAATCTAAATTAAATGTAAATTTAGACCTACAGTGAGGAAAATAAGTATTTGAACACCCTGCTTTTTTGCAAGTTCTCCCACTTAGAAATCATGGAAGGGTCTGAAATTGTCATCGTAGGTGCATGTCCACTGTGAGAGACATAATCTAAAAAAAAAAATCCAGAAATCACAATATATGATTTTTAAACTATTTATTTGTATGATACAGCTGCAAATAAGTATTTGAACACCTGTCTATCAGCTAGAATTCTGAACCTCAAAGACCTGTTAGTCTGCCTTTAAAATGTCCACATCCACTACATTTATTATCCTAAATTAGATGCACCTGTTTGAGGTCGTTAGCTGCATAAAGACACCTGTCCACCCCATACAATCAGTAAGAATCCAACTACTAACATGGCCAAGACCAATGAGCTGTCCAAAGACACTAGAGACAAAATTGTACACCTCCACAAGGCTGGAAAGGGAAATTGCCAAGCAGCTTGGTGAAAAAAGGTCCACTGTTGGAGCAATCAATAGAAAATAGAAGAAGCTAAACATGACTGTCAATCTCCCTCGGACTGGGGCTCAATGCAAGATCTCACCTCGTAGGGTCTCAATGATCCTAAGGAAGGTGAGAAATCAGCCCAGAACTACACGGGAGGAGCTGGTCAATGACCTGAATAGAGCTGGGACCACCGTTTCCAAGGTTACTGTTGGTAATACACTAAGACGTCATGGTTTGAAATCATGCATGGCATGAAAGGTTCCCCTGCTTAAACCAGCATATGTCCAGGCACGTTTTAAATTTGCCATTGACCATTTGGATGATCCAGAGGAGCCATGGGAGAAAGTCATGTGGTCAGATGAGACCAAAATAGAACTTTTGGGTCATAATTCCACTAAACGTGTTTGGAGGAAGAAGGATGATGAGTACCATCCCAAGAACACCATCCCTACTGTGAAGCATGGGGGTGGTAGCATCATGCTTTGGGGGTGTTTTTCTGCACATGGAACAGGGCGACTGCACTGTATTAAGGAGAGGATGACCGGGGCCATGTATTGCGAGATTTTGGGGAACAACCTCTTTCCCTCAGTTAGAGCATTGAAGATGGGTCGAGGCTGGGTCTTCCAACATGACAATGACCTGAAGCACACAGCCAGGATAACCAAGGAGTGGCTCTGTAAGAAGCATATCAAGGTTCTGGCGTGGCCTAGCCAGTCTCCAGACCTAAACCCAATAGAGAATCTTTGGAGGGAGCTCAAACTCCGTGTTTCTCAGCGACAGGCCAGAAACCTGACTGATCTAGAGAAGATCTGTGTGGAGGAGTGGGCCAAAATCCCTCCTGCAGTGTGTGCAAACCTGGTGAAAAACTACAGGAAACGTTTGACCTCTGTAATTGCAAACAAAGGCTACTGTACCAAATATTAACATTGACTTTCTCAGGTGTTCAAATACTTATTTGCAGCTGTATCATACAAATAAATAGTAAAAAAAATCATACATTGTGATTTCTGGATTTTTTTTTTAGATTATGTCTCTCACAGTGGACATGCACCTACGATGACAATTTCAGACCCCTCCATGATTTGTAAGTGGAAGAACTTGCAAAATAGCAGGGTGTTCAAATACTTATTTTCCTCACTGTATATCACGGCAACAAAAACACACAAATACACTGTTAGCAATTGGCTTAAACTAAGCCCTAAATTCATACTAAACTAAAAAAAAAAAATCTAAATGTTTTAATCTATGGTACAGTTTAAAGAGATTCACGCCAATAACAGAAAGCTGATTGGCTGTTGCATGTTGGTCTAATTTGAAGTCGTAATACAGCGAATTATATTTGGGCGACTGGCAAATGAAAGAACTACAACAACACGGAAACAAAGTGTAGCAGGAGCATTTCAATGAGCATTAGAGGTAGCATTTAATAGACATCAAGAAATAAAGAGTTGTTTTAAACTATTTAAATCCTAGAACAGTGAATGTGAGACTTTGAGAGCCTAAAATTTAGATTTAAAAACTTTTTAAGGCTAAGAACATAAGAAACCCTGAACATTCTGGTGTGGAGACACTTTTCTCTTTACACGCCTGAATAATCATTTGGGGGAAAAGGAAAAAAGAATCACAAAAGCAAAAAGCAGGGTTCAGCATGGACAACAGACAGGACGATTTTACCATAAAGACCATGTCTGACTAGCATGAGCCTATGCATTAGAAAGTGCAATAACCAAGTCTAGACGGATGATTAGATAAAGAGAGGTGGACTGACGTGTGCAGGCGGTGCTCGGCGGGTCTTTGCCCGCTCTATAGTAGCCTTTCTCGCAGTGGCACAGCGCCGACGCCTCGGAGTGACTGAGACTGTGTGGAGGGCACTTTGAGCACTTGATGTTTCCGGCGAAGGCCTTGTAGAATCCATCGGTGCAGGCTACGAACACACAGGGAGCAGGGAAAAAAAACTGAAAAACACAGTTGAGAAGATGTGCTTCATTAAATACTAAATGCTTGTATATGAGTTATGTTACAGCGTTGGCTGCTGCTGCTGCTGCTGCTGCTGCTGCGACACCAAACCTCAACGGTGCTTTGATAAATAGCTGTTTGGAGATCTTTTGCTGACGTACAGAATTTCAATGTAGATGACTGTATATCTCAAACATGTCACTTCTGTTCAACGTGAGTTATTTGTATTAGACTAGAAAAGACCTGTGTGTAATTCACAGCTCTGAGGTTGGAAAGTTTCAGGTTCACACCAATGATTTTTTAAACAGAGGGCTTGCAGCTTGATGCAGAGTAAAAAACTATATCAAGAAAGAAGAGGAAATATGAATGGATATATTTTTTTCTTCAGGGCTTTTGGAAAAGTTGGGAAGATTCCATGATTTCATTCATACAGGACAACAGTACTCTGTCACCATATCCAACTAATCTTATTCTGATTATTATCCAAAAGCAGCAAAACAAACGAAAAATAAATAATTAAAACAAATTTTTTGGAAAAGTCATTTTCTCCCAAATGAAAAAAAACAAACAAACATCTAAATCTAAAACATTTACATTTGTGGAATTTAGCAGACGCTCTACAAAAGTGCTTTGAGTCTCTAGCAATGAATAAATCTACACTAGAACGCTAGATTTCAAACCTTATATAAATAAACTACAACTCTTAATTTTTATAAAGCAAACTCCGAAAATGCTAATTTAGGTGTTTTTAATTTATTCAAGAACAATTCGCTTTGCTTCTTTTCCTCATTGAATGCAGTTTAATAAGAACCTTTACAGTGTAAAATGAAACAAATGTAGTCTATTAGTTGGTTCATTATATTTATTAAGTGCCTGCAATTAGAAAAGTATTAGATTATTCCCAAAGCACGCTCTTCCTCAGTAAAAACAGTCATAATATTGCTTTTTATCAGTGATTATCACTTTGTAAGCAAAAATAAATAAATCCATATTTGTATATCTTATAGTCTTATAATGTATCCCATAATATTTGTTTTGTGCTGTTTTCCTCTGTGGACATTACCAATGTTAAATATTAAGAATTCATTTTAAAGTAAAGAGGAGAAAAAGGTCTTCAAAATAGTTTCAAAACTTCGTGCTTAAAGTGCAGTATAACTACTATTATATCGGCTACAACAGCTACACTTTCAACAATACAATTACAACACTAAAAAACATCTACTTTATTAACGACAACTACAACTTTAACTGAACAACTACAACAATAACAACCACTAGTACTTTATCAGCTACAACTAGTCAAGTCAAGTGTATTTCTATAGCGCTTTTCACAACAGACATTGTCTCAAAGCAGCTTTACAGAAATCAACAGTTAAGGTGAATGGTGTGTATTTATCCCTGATGAGCAGCCGTGGCGACTGTGGGAGGAAAAACTCCCTTAGATGTTAAAAACCGTGAAAGGAAACAGACTCAAAAGGGGAACCCATCCTCATTTGGGTGACATCAAGAGTTTGATTATAGTCTTTAAACAATACAGAACACTGGAGAGTGAAAACTAACATGAGCACTGGAGTATAAGATTATGAGTAATGTTTTTTCTACAGTTTTCTACAGTCTTTGAAGTTATAAAACTAGGAGCTACTGAGCAACTCATAAAATAGCTCAACATTTGCAATTATCACAGATCCAACACCAGCTTCTCAATGCCAGAGCGTTTCAACACTCAAGGAGGTCCAGTGTCCAAACTCCACATAAAGTGGGATCCAATTGGCACTGGCACGTCTCTAGATGGTTCGGGACAACTTTTGCAGCCACTTTTGTGGTGCTGTTTTCCTCTGTGAGCATCAGTGAAGTTTATCTATTCATTTAAAAGTAAAAAGGGGAGAAAAGGGTTTTTTTTAGAATAACTTCATGCTGCACTTGTGGTGTTGAGCAGATGCTGACCAATTAATCCAGAACCAACAATAATCCGAATCAAGTCGAGCAAATTGTAGGGGTTGCTTGATCAAAAGCACACACACACTTAAGCATGCATTTTTAAAAATGCTTTGAACTGATGCCTAAATGCTTCCTCTGAGACTTATTATCTGTGTGTAATCCTGGCCCCAAGCTTCTGACATGATGAGGAAAGGCTGGATGTTTAGTATCTCTAAGTGCTTTCTCTCTGTGTGTGTGTGTGTGTGTGTGTGTGTGTGTGTGTGTGTGTGTGTGTGTGTGTGTGTGTGTGTGTGTGTGTGTGTGTGTGTGTGTGTTTAAATCCTTATTAGAAGATCAAAGCTGAGGGATAATACTGACTTCCCTCCATCAAAACTACACACAAAGCTCACGCACGTTTCCAGGTCATGAGATTTGTTTTTTCATGTAATGCAGACTTGTTCTTGAGAATCCTGTCAGAGCCAACAAAGAAAATGACAACTCCGCCCTAAACAACCACAAATATAACAACTACAACAATAACAACAACTACTTTATCAGCTACAACAACTACACCTTCAACAAAACAACTACAATTCCAATACCAACTACTATTACTGCTACTATTATACCAGCTACAGCAACAACTACATTGCTCAGCAAAACAGCTACATCAGTAACAACTATTACTACTACTACATCAGCTACAAGAACAACAACAGCAACTACGCCTATAACAAAATAGCAACTACACTAACAACAACTTCGATCGTTACTACTAGCAGCTACAACTTCATCTATAATAACACCGGCAACTACAATCATTACTACTACCATTACTGTATATCATTATCTACAACCACATCTACAATTACACAACTACATCATTACTACTACTATTACTGTATATCATTATCTACAACCACATCTACAATTACACAACTACATCATTACTACTACTATTACTGTATATCATTATCTACAACCACATCTACAATTACACAACTACATCATTACTACTACTATTACTGTATATCATTATCTACAACCACATCTACAATTACACAACTACATCATTACTACTACTATTACTGTATATTATTAACTACAACCACATCTACAATTACACAACTACATCATTACTACTACTATTACTGTATATCATTATCTACAACCACATCTACAATTACACAACTACAATCATTACTACTACCATTACTGTATATCATTATCTACAACCACATCTACAATTACACAACTACATCATTACTACTACCATTACTGTATATCATTATCTACAACCACATCTACAATTACACAACTACATCATTACTACTACTATTACTGTATATTATTAACTACAACCACATCTACAATTACACAACTACATCATTACTACTACTATTACTGTATATCATTAACTACAACCACATCTACGATTACACAACTACAATCATTACTACTACCATTACTGTATATCATTAACTACAACCACATCTACAATTACACAACTACAATCATTACTACTACCATTACTGTATATCATTAACTACAACCATATCTACGATTACACAACTACAATCATTACTACTACCATTACTGTATATCATTAACTACAACCACATCTACAATTACACAACTACAATCATTACTACTACCATTACTGTATATCATTAACTACAACCACATCTACAATTACACAACCACAATCATTACTACTACCATTACTGTATATCATTAACTACAACCACATCTACAATTACACAACTACAATCATTACTACTACCATTACTGTATATCATTAACTACAACCACATCTACAATTACACAACTACAATCATTACTACTACCATTACTGTATATCATTAACTACAACCACATCTACAATTACACAACCACAATCATTACTACTACCATTACTGTATATCATTAACTACAACCACATCTACAATTACACAACCACAATCATTACTACTACCATTACTGTATATCATTAACTACAACCACATCTACAATTACACAACTACAATCATTACTACTATTATTACTGTATATCATTAACTACAACCACATCTACAATTACACAACCACAATCATTACTACTATTATTACTGTATATCATTAACTACAACCACATCTACAATTACACAACCACAATCATTACTACTACCATTACTGTATATCATTAACTACAACCATATCTACGATTACACAACTACAATCATTACTACTACCATTACTGTATATCATTAACTACAACCACATCTACAATTACACAACTACAATCATTACTACTACCATTACTGTATATCATTAACTACAACCACATCTACAATTACACAACTACAATCATAACTACTACCATTACTGTATATCATTAACTACAACCACATCTACAATTACACAACCACAATCATTACTACTACCATTACTGTATATCATTAACTACAACCACATCTACAATTACACAACTACAATCATTACTACTATTATTACTGTATATCATTAACTACAACCACATCTACAATTACACAACCACAATCATTACTACTATTATTACTGTATATCATTAACTACAACCACATCTACAATTACACAACCACAATCATTACTACTACCATTACTGTATATCATTAACTACAACCATATCTACAATTACACAACTAAAATAATTACTACTACCATTACTGTATATCATTAACTACAACCATATCTACAATTACACAACTACAATCATTACTGTATATCTTTAACTACAACCACATCTACAATTACACAACCACAATCATTACTACTATTATTACTGTATATCATTAACTACAACCACATCTACAATTACACAACCACAATCATTACTACTACCATTACTGTATATCATTAACTACAACCATATCTACAATTACACAACTACAATCATTACTACTACCATTACTGTATATCATTAACTACAACCATATCTACAATTACACAACTACAATCATTACTACTACTATTACTGTATATCATTAACTACAACCACATCTACAATTACACAACTACAATCATTACTGTATATCATTAACTACAACCACATCTACAATTACACAACTACAATCATTACTACTACTATTACTGTATATCATTAACTACAACCACATCTACAATTACACAACCACAATCATTACTACTAATATTACTGTATATCATTAACTACAACCACATCTACAATTACACAACCACAATCATTACTACTACCATTACTGTATATCATTAACTACAACCATATCTACAATTACACAACTACAATCATTACTACTACCATTACTGTATATCATTAACTACAACCACATCTACAATTACACAACTACAATCATTACTACTACCATTACTGTATATCAATAACTACAACCATATCTACAATTACACAACTACAATCATTACTACTACTATTACTGTATATCATTAACTACAACCACATCTACAATTACACAACTACAATCATTACTGTATATCATTAACTACAACCACATCTACAATTACACAACTACAATCATTACTACTACCATTACTGTATATCATTAACTACAACCACATCTACAATTACACAACCACAATCATTACTACTACCATTACTGTATATCATTAACTACAACCACATCTACAATTACACAACCACAATCATTACTACTACCATTACTGTATATCATTAACTACAACCACATCTACAATTACACAACTACAATCATTACTACTATTATTACTGTATATCATTAACTACAACCACATCTACAATTACACAACCACAATCATTACTACTACCATTACTGTATATCATTAACTACAACCACATCTACAATTACACAACCACAATCATTACTACTACCATTACTGTATATCATTAACTACAACCACATCTACAATTACACAACTACAATCATTACTACTACCATTACTGTATATCATTAACTACAACCACATCTACAATTACACAACTACAATCATTACTACTACCATTACTGTATATCAATAACTACAACCACATCTACAATTACACAACTACAATCATTACTACTACCATTACTGTATATCAATAACTACAACCATATCCACAATTACACAACCACATTCATTACTAGTACTATAACTGTATAACAATAACTACAACCACATCTACAATTACACAACTGCAATCATTACTTGTACTATTACACCAGCTACAACTAGATATGTACTAGATCAGTAGCTACAAAAACTACATCTAAATCATGACTATTGTTTTATATATATATATATATATATATATATATATATATATATATATATATATATATATATATATATATATATATATATATGAGAAGAGAGAGAGAGAGAGAGAGAGAGAGAGAGAGAGAGAGAGAGAAAGAGAGAGAGAGAGAGAAGAGGTCTACAAAAGCAAATACAGATTCCACAACAACACTATTACTACTACCACCACTACACCAGCAAAATTCATAGATCAAAGTATATATATTTTTAATGTAATATATTGTTCATAGCAATCTTGCTTGGAAACTACTACTGCTTTTACTACTTTACTACTACTTCAATATCTACAGCAACTATTACAGCAACTGCATTCACAACAACTTCAACTATCGACTACTACTACATATTTTATTAACACACCATTAATGCAGCACATTTTTGTTTAACCATTTTGATTAATAAAATATAAATAAATAAATATAAAATAGGGAAAATCCAACAAAACACATTTGTTCAGGTCATTCTTTCTTTACAACAACAAAACAAACGTAAACAATATTTTGTCTTCATGCTCTACATTAAGTTTGCTTTCATTCAAAATAAGCATACATTTGTATAAAGCATCCATATTTGTCCTTGAACATATTGATTAGAGTATAAAAATACTTGAAAAGTATTAATTGCAAAATCATGGTTGAAGCTCTGACCTCAACCCAATTAAACACCTTTGGAATAAATTCGACCACACAATTGGACCAAAATCTAATAGAACACTTTCTCAGAAGAGTGGAGGCTATTATGAGATCAACTCGAGATTAAATGTCGAAGGGGATGTGCAAAAGAAGCACATACTGATTTAATGCTCTGCAAACGTTTGTGTATGTAGTGTAGGTGATTTACTACTAACCCGCAACCTAAAACGTGATGAGTACTATTACTACTATGACAATTACATCTACAACACCTACAGCATCACTTTGTACAGTACTCTATTCGCTGTTTCAGGGCTTCTGGCTGCATTAGCATTTTTAAATCTGAACATGCCCTGGCGCTTACACTTCTAGAACTACTTCGACTTTTATTTCATTATTATTCTTTTTTTTTCAATCACAGCAGTGCGCTCCCCGAGCAGCAGCAGATGTATATCATTAAGCCTCATTAATTTATCTTCGCATTTCAGCAGGCCTTTTGACAAATTGTACTTCAGTTTTTGACACGACTGCGTTATGAGCGCCGGGTGGCAGGTCACATCCCAATCTGTCTGAAACAAACAACTTGGAAGTGATATTTAGTGTGCTCTATAAAAAAAAACATATACGTGAAGGAGATGTATAAGTAGACCTTCGGGGCTGATCTGAACTGTGTCTTCATTACTGACATCAATTCGCTAACTCTTTCGCTCTCTGACTCCGAATTTATCAAGTTGAGGAAAAAAGCAATAAAAAAAAGATACATACATAAATTAAGGCTAAATCAGAAAGAATGCAGCAGTCATGAGAATCTAAAACCAATATTGAAGATACAAATTAAAGCACAACAGAAATGGACATGCCAATAAATGCTTTAATAGAATTCTAACTTTAAACACTTTTTCCTTTCAATAAGTGGTGATTCCTTTAGCCACTCCCATTCACACACTATCCACCAATCTGAACCTTGGTGGGCGGAGCCTCTGGATGTAATCTGATCAATTTGCATCACATCTGCTTATCAATTTCCAACAATTGTGTACACACATGAAATATCAAACACATCTGTCTTTAAAAAGATACCAAGAAAAATACGATCCCAAGGTTGCAAACAGTATCAGCGGGTTTTAATAAACAAGTTTACACATAAACATTTATGTAAAATTTAATTTAATGTTGATCTGAATTGGATTAAGTTCATTTCAAATTTGTGCCAGCAAAATGTAAAACAGTCTCAATTACAATGTGAAATGAAGGGAAAACAATATATTATATTAATAATAATACTTAAATATACAAAAATACTTATACTATATTAAAGAAATAAATATCAAACATTATTGGTTAACAATATGCTATGCATGATAATAATATTTATTATTAGTATTATTATCATTATCATAAAAAACTGTATTCATTTTATAACAATAACAATAACAATAATAATAATAATATTAAATGTAAAAACATATGGAAATCCAATCTCATGTTTGCTGTCAGAATGAAACAAGTTTGTACAGAGTTTCATGCTGATCTGAATCGGATTAAATTTGCTTTAGATTTGCGCATTGTGCCAGCAAACGATTCTATTTACAATATGAATAATATTATTAACAATACTATTTATTATTAAATATTAAATTAATATGAAATTTTTAAGTTGAATATTATTGATTAACAATATGTTAAAGTTTTTAATAATAATAACAATAATAATAATTTCTTGTATAATAATTCTCTCATTCTTATTCGCAGCATCTCTAATTAATGTTTCATCCATTTAAATTTTTCTTGTGAATCTAAACATCTTAACATGTTGACCCCAGATGTCCCCTGTGTAGTCTCTCCCTGTATCAGCTCTATCTGCACTGCTAGAGACGTCTCAGCATCTTGTCCTATTTACTGTATTTGCAGATTTGACGCTACGCCCCGTGATCCCGCCAGCATCTGTTTTTATCGGCCTGGCCGTTTGGCTGCACTCCTGAATCCGTCTTTCTCCACCCACCTGAGAAAAAAGCGCACACTGTTTATTCCCTCTCATGTAAACAAAGTAAAACTTTAGCTTGTAGACAATGTGGAAAGTGAGATGGAAGTTAAGTGCGGCCGTTAAAAAATAAAGAAATAAATAATGCCACTGAAGCAGTTACACAGTGATAAAGTGGTGCTTTATACTGTATTTAGGTGACAGTTTTATGTTTAATATCAGGTGAAGCACAATAACCTACACCGGATGGTGGAATATTTACTAGGGCAATTACTTCCATCAGTACTAGCAGTATTAACAGCAGGAGGCACATTAACGTTAAGAGGTGCGCATCATAGTTAAGAGACGTAGAAGATGAGCAGGCGGTGTGTCAGAGGCGTTACGTGTCACTAGATGAAGAGCGGTGATTGCGAGAGCGGTACGATTCTGCAGCATTTGCCCAGCAGTCCTACAGGCAAACACACTGCAGAATGGCCCCGCTCTCGACACCAAAGCAGCCGGTGGAAAGCATGTGAAGAGTCCGTCGAGTGATTCGCACCTGGGGAATTAGCTCATGTTTCATTTGTTACCAATCTCATATCATATATATATATATAGTATTGGCTTTTATTAGTATTTGGTCACACAATTGAATATGTCATGACATTTCTTTCTTTTGAATTAGGAGAACCTGTGCACAAAGCCAGCTTCTTGAAGATGTGCTTTACATGGTTGGAGTGGAAGATCTCCTGCTATAGAGCTCCAACCCTATTGAACACCTTTGGGATAATTGTGAATGCTGACTGCAGCCCAGTCCTCCTCATCTCACCTACATCAGCACCTGACATTACTATTACTCTTGTGGCTGAATGTCCACAAGCACACTTGAAGATTTAGTGGAACATCTTCCCAGAAGAGTGGAAGTTATTCTAACAGCAAATGGGGACTAAATGTGAATTGAGATGCCAGGATTCCACCAACACGTTTTTGTATGTGTATATATATATATACTGTAGCTTCCTTCCACTTCTATGCTTACTTAATAGTTTTACTTTGCACTCTGGAATCTCTGATGAAATTAGGACTGACTAAACTCTAAGTTTAATTCCACCACAACACCACTTGATCAAAGTTTGTTCTGTACTACTGAGTGCTCAAAGTTCTTAAAAGGCAATCAAGCAACCCGGTTTAATGGACTTTGTGTATTAGGAGAAAGACATATATAGAGAGAGAGTGAGTGTGAAAGAGCGAGAGAAAGAGAGAGGTAACTCAATATAAAGATTCTTCCTCTTCTCTTTCATACAACGATATAAGAAACAAGGTAATGTCTACTAACATACATTACAAGAGGTGTAGATCCACTTTCTTTCTGTGCATTACTTACATCGAAGGGGAAAAAATATCTTCTTTCAGCTGCTCCCATTAGGGGTCGCCACAGCGGATCATCCGTCTCCATACCCCCCAGTCCTCCACATCTGCCCCCTTCAACCAAACCCTCACCACATCCATAAACCTCCTCCTTGGTCTTTATCCTTCCCTCCTTCCTGGCGGCTCCAACCTCAGCATTCTTCTACCGATATACCCCATGTCCCTTCTCTGCACATGTCTAAACCATCTCAATCTCGCCTCCCTCACCTTGTCTTCAAAACGTCCTACATGCGCTGTCCCTCTAATAAACTCATTACTAATCCTGTCCATCCTCATCATCCCAACGAAAACCTTAACATCTTTAGCTCTGACACTAACTTATAACCTAAACGCCTTCAATGTAGCTACATGACAGGGCGGAAATGCAAACAAAAACAAAACAAAATTCTCTCTCTCTTTCTCTTGCTCATATATGCATTTTTATATATGGATTTTAAACCAGATTATTTTTTGGGATGTACTGCAGCAATATACAAAGCTAGAAGTTTACTCAAAGAAATAATTTATAATCAGAGACTTCTAATGAAAAACGTAAAAGAAAACCATCAAAGAAATGTAAAAAAGGACACAAAAGCAAGTGTCAAGACCATCAAGATGCTTCTGGTGACAGGCTGCGGATTAAGAGCGATGTTCTTTCTTTTTCAGTCTCTTACAGACTGTATGCAATCATTGTCCTGTTTTTGACTGTCCCTTGACAGGAGGACAAGGGAGGAATGTCTCCTCCTTCTTTTTCTTCTGTCTGGGCGAATGACAGCTTCAGGGCCGGAGGACACAGCCGGGCAGAACGAGCAGAGTAGGGGGGGAAGGAAAAGCCAGTAGGGGATACCCTAATAGAACACACCCTGCTTGTGACGTACAACGTGCAACATGTTAATAAAGATATAATGTGGAGCTCTGATATGCTGTTAGATTCATAACTGGTTTTAATAGTAATGAAAATAATTAACATGTTTATTTTTTAAATAAGTGAAGGATATCATTATAGTTATGGACCAGGGTTGCCAGATCTACATAAAAATACAATGTAATATTAAAACATGTACAGTATTTACTCTAAATAGCTCTTGGTTATAAATATGCTCAATATACTGTGCAAATGAATGCACTATATGGACTCAATATAGACAAAAGAATTGGGACACCTGACTTTTCCACACATATGTGGTTTTTCTCCAAACTTTGGATGTGGTAAGATAAAATATTTCCGTCACTTCAACTAGGAGACCCAAACCTGTTCCAGCATGACAATGCCTCTGTGCACAAATCCAGCACCATGAAAATATGCTTTACATGAGTTGGAGTGGAAGATCTCCTGCTTTGGAACTCCAAACCTATTGAACATATTTTGGGATGAATCGCTGAGACCTCCTCACCTCCTGGTTTGAGGACAGAGTGTTATGGAGATGGGTGATCTACTGTGGTGACCACTAACAGGATCAGCCAAAAGAAGTAGAAGAAGAGTGAGAAAAAGTGTGGTATAAGTATCACCATTCCAAATGATTCTGTTTCAAAAAAAGACACACCCTTTAGTGGTTTATCGGCTTCTTATTCTTCTACAACAGCAATGTATATTTAGTCCTTACACAATTCCTTAACATTCCTTAGACACCTCATACTTTATACCTAAATGTTCTGATAATGTTTCATGTCTAAAAACAGGTCAGAAACATTTATTACATTTGACTCGTGATGTGGGAAGCAGAAAGGGTGAGAGACATTGACAAAATGTATGTGCATGTAAGAGAGAGAGAGAGAGAGAGAGAGAGAGAGAGAGAGAGAGAGAGAGAGAGAGAGAGAGAAGAGACTGACTGAGTGCATAAAGTAATTATGTTCGGGCATGCAGTTTAAATTCTCATCCACTTTAACAGAGCATCTCTGAGTGACTGACCCGACAGTGCTAATGCAGCCCGGGCATCATCATCATCATCATCATCATCGTCTTTTCATCCTTCTTATCCCCTTTTCCTCACTCCTGTTTTTTGCTCACTCACTCACTCCTTCTTCTCTCTCACTCTATACTTTTAACATTTACCTGCCCCCATCTCTCTCTCTCTCTCTCTCTCTCTCTCTCTCTCTCTCTCTCTCTCTCTCTCTCTCTCTCTCTCTCAATCTGTCGACTGTCCATCTGAATATGGAAATAAGCGCACCAGATTGCCTCCTGCAGGATGCCGTACACCAGCAGAAGAAATAGAGCTTATATATAGTGCAATATATTTATGTGCTAAAAAGCTGCGTGAAAAAATTATATATTCAATTATATTTTATATCATTTAGGAGGGGAAAACGAAACAAAAACAAACAAATAATAAGAAAATACATTATATTAAAAGAAATTAATATATTAATGAATGTTAATGTGTGTGTATATATATCCAGTGAGGAAAATAAGTATTTGAACACCCTGCTATTTTGCAAGTTCTCCCACTTAGAAATCATGGAGGGGTCTGAAATTGTCATCGTAGGTGCATGTCCACTGTGAGAGACATAATCTAAAAAAATCACAGAAATCACAATGTATGATTTTTAAACTATTTATTTGTATAATACAGCTGCAAATAAGTATTTGAACACCTGAGAAAGTCAATGTTAATATTTGTTTGTTTGCAATTACAGAGGTCAAACGTTTCCTGTAGTTTTTCACCAGGTTTGCACACACTGCAGGAGGGATTTTGGCCCACTCCTCCACACAGATCTTCTCTAGATCAGTCAGGTTTCTGGCCTGTCGCTGAGAAACACGGAGTTTGAGCTCCCTCCAAAGATTCTCTATTGGGTTTAGGTCTGGAGACTGGCTAGGCCATGCCAGAACCTTGATATGCTTCTTACAGAGCCACTCCATGGTTACCTTGGCTGTGTGCTTCGGGTCATTGTCATGTTGGAAGACCCAGCCTCGACCCATCTTCAATGCTCTAACTGAGGGAAGGAGGTTGTTCCCCAAAATCTCGCAATACATGGCCCCGGTCATCCTCTCCTTAATACAGTGCAGTCGCCCTGTCCCATGTGCAGAAAAACACCCCCAAAGCATGATGCTACCACCCCCATGCTTTACAGTAGGGATGGTGTTCTTGGGATGGTACTCATCATTCTTCTTCCTCCAAACACGTTTAGTGGAATTATGACCCAAAAGTTCTATTTTGGTCTCATGTGACCACATGACTTTCTCCCATGACTCCTCTGGATCATCCAAATAGTCATTGGCAAACTTAAGACGTGCCTGGACATGTGCTGGTTTAAGCAGGGGAACCTTCCGTGCCATGCATGATTTCAAACCATGACGTCTTAGTGTATTACCAACAGTAACCTTGGAAACGGTGGTCCCAGCTCTTTTCAGGTCATTGACCAGCTCCTCCCGTGTAGTTCTGGGCTGATTTCTCACCTTCCTTAGGATCATTGAGACCCCACGAGGTGAGATCTTGCATGGAGCCCCAGTCCGAGGGAGATTGACAGTCATGTTTAGCTTCTTCCATTTTCTAATGATTGCTCCAACAGTGGACCTTTTTTCACCAAGCTGCTTGGCAATTTCCCCGCAGCCCTTTCCAGCCTTGGGAAGGTGTACAATTTTGTCTCTAGTGTCTTTGGACAGCTCTTTGGTCTTGGCCATGATAGTAGTTGGATTCTTACTGATTGTATGGGGTGGACAGGTGTCTTTATGCAGCTAATGACCTCAAACAGGTGCATCTAATTTAGGATAATAAATGTAGTGGAGGTGGACATTTTAAAGGCAGACTAACAGGTCTTTGAGGGTCAGAATTCTAGCTGATAGACAGGTGTTCAAATACTTATTTGCAGCTGTATCATACAAATAAATAGTTTAAAAATCATACATTGTGATTTCTGAATTTTTTTTTTTAGATTATGTCTCTCACAGTGGACATGCACCTACGATGGCAATTTCGGACCCCTCCATGATTTCTAAGTGGGAGAACTTGCAAAATAGCAGGGTGTTCAAATACTTATTTTCCTCACTGTATATAAATATATATATATAGGTTCTATTTCATTTTCACATTTTTTTTTATCCCGTCGCAGGCCCCACCGATTCGAATCCCTAATTTGCAGCCGTTTGTCTTATCCTGCCATTTTGCTTTCGAAATCTCTGAGCCGTTGCCCTGAATGTTAATCACAGCTGTCATTTAGCATTTAACTGGAAGACACCCTGAATGAAGACAGTGACATATTGCAGGGGAATTGCACGTCCTGCCGCTGTTGTGTGTATTTCCTTAAATAAATAGGCTCCCTTTATTTATTTATTTATTTATTTATTTATAATTTTACTTTTTCATTGTATTTTATATTTTTTTTACCTTCAGTGTCAATTGCACTAGCGATCGGCTAAATAAATAAAATTACGGACTATTAAGCGAACCTATATATAAGTCGCACCCACTGAATTTGACAAAGATTTTTATTTTAAACATAAATAAGCCTATTAAGTCTATAAGCCGCAGGTGTCTACATTCAAACTAATGAACTTTACACAGGCTTTAATGAAAGACAGTGTCTGTTACCGCTATTATTGCATGTGTGCAAGACCGAGGATTATGTCCTTATTATTTTCTGATGCTCATTTCTACGTTTCTTTGACTAAACCGTACCGCTGTTGCCAAAAATAATAAAAAAAGCATGAGTTTTGGAAACCTGTCTGTGCTCATATGATTTCTGTTGCAACTGGAGTTAGCGAGCTGTCCCTTCACCCAGACTCAACACGTTACAACGGCTTGTATCTAAACAGTATCCGACCAAGAAAGTCATTGTTCACTGTCTTCCTCCTTCCTTTCACAACTATTTCTCTCAGGAGTTTATCTTTTGGCATCGTCGTGCGTTTAAAAAAAAGTTTTTTCTTCCGAAGCCCTGCAGCTCAGAACACAGGTGAGGTGCGTTTTTTTGTTTCCGTTCGGAAATTTCATTAGTCTAATGTTATGGGGTTCAGTGTTTTGGCTTGAAGTTTGTGAAACCAGGAAATACCCAGGAAAAATCCATAAATTAGCCGCTTCGTTGTTAAAGCCGCGGGGTTCAAAACGTGGGAAAAAGGTAAAGGCTTATAGTCTGAAAAATACAGAATATATATATATATATATACAAGTCAAGTCAAGTCAAGTTTATTTGTATAGCGCTTTTCACAACAGACATTGTCTCAAAGCAGCTTTACAGAAAACAACAGTGAAGGTGATATATACAGTGGGTACGGAAAGTATTCAGACCCCCTTAAATTTTAAACTTTTTGTTATATTGCAGCCATTTGCTAAAATCATTTAAGTTCATTCTTCTTCCTCATGAATGTACACATAGCACCCCATACTGACAGAAAAACACAGAATTGTTTACCTTTTTGCAGATTTATTAAAAAAGAAAAACTGAAATATCACATGGTCCTAAGTATTCAGACCCTTTGCTGTGACACTCATATATTTAACTCAGGTGCTCTCCATTTCTTCTGATCATCCTTGAGGTGGTTCTACACCTTCATTTGAGTCCAGAAATTTTTGATTATACTGATTGGACTTGATTAGGAAAGCCACACACCTGTTTATATAAGACCTTCCAGATCACAATGCATGTCAGAGCAAATGAGAATCATGAGGTCAAAGGAACTGCCTGAAGAGCTCAGAGACAGAATTGTGGCAAGGCACAGATCTGGCCAAGGTTCCAAAAAATTTTTTGCTGCACTTAAGGTTCCTAAGAGCACAGTGGCCTCCATAATCCTCAAATGGAAGACGTTTGGGACGACCAGAACCATTCCTAGAGCTGGCCGACCGGCCAAACTGAGCTATCGGGGGAGAAGAGCCTTGGTGAGAGAGGTAAAGAAGAACCCAAAGATCACTGTGGCTGAGCTCCAGAGATGCAGTCGGGAGATGGGAGAAAGTTGTAGAAAGTCAACCATCACTGCAGCCCTTCACCAGTCGGGGCTTTATAGCAGAGTGGCCCGACGGAAGCCTCTCCTCAGTGCAGGACACATGAAAACCCGCATGGAGTTCTCCAAGATAGTGAGAAATAAGATTCTCTGGTCTGATGAGACCAAGATAGAACTTTTTGGCCTTAATTCTAAGCGGTATGTGTGGAGAAAACCAGGCACTGCTCATCACCTGTCCAGTACAGTCTCAACAATGAAGCATGATGGTGGCAGCATCATGCTGTGGGGGTGTTTTTTAGCTGCAGGGACAGGACAACTGGTTGCAATCAAGGGAAAGATGAATGCGGCCAAGCACAGGGATATCCTGGACGAAAACCTTCTCCAGAGTGCTTTGGACCTCAGACTGGGCTAAAGGTTTACCTTCCAACAAGACAATGACCCTAAGCACACAGCTAAAATAACGAAGGAGTGGCTTCACAACAACTCCGTGACTGTTCTTGAATGGCCCAGCCAGAGCCCTGACTTAAACCCAATTGAGCATCTCTGGAGAGACCTAAAAATAGCTGTCCACCAACGTTTACCGTCCAACCTGACAGAACTGGAGAGGATCTGCAAGGAGGAATGACAGAAGATCCCTGAATCCAGGTGTGAAAAACTTGTTGCATCCTTCCCAAAAAGACTCCTGGCTGTATTAGATCAAAAGGGGGCTTCTACTAAATACTGAGCAAAGGGTCTGAATACTTAGGACCATGTGATATTTCAGTTTTTCTTTTTTAATAAATCTGCAACAGTGTCAACAATTCTGTGTTTTTCTGTCAATATAGGGTGCTATGTGTACATTCATGAGGAAAAGAAATGAACTTAAATGATTTTAGCAAATGGCTGCAAAATAAAAAAGAGTGAAAAATGTAAGGGGGTCTGAATACTTTCCATACCCACTGTATATATATATATATATATATATATATATATATATATATATATATATATATATATATATATATATATATATATATATATATAGCTTTGAAACGTCTTAGCTGGCATTATTCAATTTTAAGCCGAACTTATACTTAAATGTATAATGAAGAAAGTGCTATACAGAAGCAGGGCCTGGAAAGGAACAAAACCTTTTTTCTTTTGTAAGTTTTCTTTAGATGAGGTGGTATCAAAGACTTTGGAAACTAGGTCTTTTTTAAAAGAAAGTACTTTATTTGTCTACCTTTACGCACTATCACCTCCTCAATAGTCACAGCACATTACACCGCTCCAAGCGTTAGAAGCGTGTTAACACCTTCTGCGATTCACGCTGAATCTCTGCAATGGTGTCAAAAACGTCAACCTTTGAGTTGGATTTTCATCTTCGGTAAGAAAGCGAAGTCCGCAGTATGCCAAATCTGGCGAGTAGGGTGTGTGGAAGTGAGATCATGTTGTTTCCAGCGAGAAACTCACGTGTGAGGAGAGCTCAGTGACTGAGTGCACACGTGGACAGAATAGCACCAGTCTTTTGGCATACTGTCTTATTAAGGTCAGTGCTCCCTGTGACTGTGCGTGCAGCCTTGTGCTGCTATCTGTTACAAAAAAGTCTCCAAACCTTTTGATGCTTTCTCATATAGTGGATCGGGATTCTTCAATTTTTCTCATTACTTGAGGCATTTTATCTTGGCTGATCTACCAGCTACCATGTTCCAAGGCTGTTTGAGGAAACCAGGCAACTAGGGCATGGAAAGAACATAAACCTCTACCCAGACAGTAACTAGATTTTAGAATTAAAGCGGGAAAGCTGGATCCTGCCCCAGGTAGAATTAATGAATATATTATATAAAATCAGCATTTGCACATATATTTCAATTCCTTTTTTAATTTTCAATGTATGCTTATTTGTATCACACTTTTTACAATGTACATTGTTTCAAAGCAGCTTTACAGAGATACAGCGGTTATAAAATAATGTATCAATTTGGTCAATATTTTTCCCTAATGTGAGGAAAATCTCCCTGACATTGCACGAGGAAGAAATCTTGAGAGGAACCAGACCCTAAACGAAACCTCATCCTCATCTGGGTGGCACCGAATGATTGTTCATTGTTAAGGTGTGCACTGATGGATGATTAAATGCAACCTGTGGTCCTGAGCCATTGTAGTAGACTGTTGATATTAATTCCACTCTAAATCCATCCTCAAAGATTCAAGTTGCTTAGAATCTTTTTTAGATTTTTGCTATTTATTTTAGATAGCTGAAGATCTGAAAATGCAAAGCCAAAAGATTTGTTAAAATCGTGTTCAGTACCTGCAAAATGTGTTCGCTTTTAGAAAGAATATAATCTGCTCTCCTCGAGATGTTTTTTCCCCAGTCTTAAAACTGTCCACATTCAAAGACTCTATGTTCATTCCAGCCTCAAATTCCTCTTCTTGGCCGACAAGATACGAATCTGCTGCTGTTCACCACCTGATATATTACTCAACTATATTGTGTGTTCTGAGATGCTTTTCTTGTAAAGAGTCATTATTTGACTTACTGCAGCCTCCCTGTCAGCTTCAACAAGTCTCCTTTGACCTCAGCTGGGTGTTTGCGTCCGCATAACCATGCAACAGACAGATTTCTTCTACACTATTTTGTGCAAACTTGTGTATCTGCACAAAACAAACACTTTGAACATCCCATTTGGCTCATCTGGCACCAACAAGAAAGTGGAATTTTCTGATAGGAAACCTAAGGAACCTGAGAAAACCTGAGGAAACACATGTAGGCCCTGGAAGAAAATGCGAGAGAACGTATTTATTTAGTTTTACACCAAAATAATATGAACAGACCTTAGCGGAAAAAACCCCCAAAATAAAACCGTTTCACTGCCTGAATAGAAAATTGCATTGTAGCTTCTCGTATCTCGCATCGTAATTTGTACATATCGATGATTTTACGTTTAGAATTTCTAACACCGTCATTGTCTTTTCTTCTTTTTACTCTCAATTACATGAAGCATTTCCTATATAAAACATCAAAGTCTTACTCTTTAACTAGTGTCAAAGCACAGCCTTTGCATCGGTACTGTTTATCCTCCAATGGCCATTTAACATTCATCAGTTCTCTCTCTCCAATTTCATCTGTTTCTCTTTTCCTCATCCCTCCACCTGGTCATTAAACTTAAAGCCGTCGCTGTCAGGGCTCCCCTGGACGCTTGCTGCTCCTCCTCGCTCGGCAGAATTATAGAAAGGCAAAACAAAGTTAATGAATTCTTAATGAGCGCTGGAGAGAGAGAGAGAGAGAGAGAGAGAGAGAGAAAGAGAGAGAGAGAGAGAGAGTCTCTCTCAACTGTCTTCCACTTGATTGATGATCGTTAGAGTGTTTTCAAATAATCCAGGCCTGTGGGCTTTCTTCACTGCAATTTAAACCCTCGTCTCAGGTAGCATCAGAGTGGATCTTTCTCAGGTGGGGGAGGGGCACAACAGCACTATATCACAGTAATTGAAAATATATACGCTATATGCACAAATGTTTGTGGATACCTGAGAATAAGATTGGGAAGTGTTCCTTTTTTAACATCACATTCCAATTCATTTGCAGTTATAATAACCTCCACTCTACTGAGAAGATGTTCCACTAGACTTTGGTGTGTGCTTCTGGAGAATTTATTGAACTACAAAGGTGTTAGTGAAATGTGTCACCTCACCTACTAATGTAGGTGAGGTGAGGAGGCCTGGGGGTGCAGTCAGCATTCACATTCCCAAAGATGTTCAAGAGGGTTGAAGATAAAGGTTTATAGCAGGAGATCTTCGACTCTAACCCATGTAAAGCACATGTAATGGAGCTGGTTTCATTCTGGAACATGATTTGGGTCTCCCAGTGAAGGCAAGTGATGGGAAAATTTCACGTTACCACATCAAATGACATCCTGTACAATTGTGTGCCTCCAAAATTAAACGCTCTGGGGATGAACCACAAAAAGGTGAAAAAGTCCGAATGCGTTTAGCTGAGATTTTCCAGGAAAATGGTAACAGAAAGAAAAAAAAAAGAGAGTTTTTATGCAAAAATGTATATTTAACTAAAAATTTCTTAAAGAAGAAATATATTTCCACAAAACAACGTACATGTTGGTATTTCCGAAATTTTTGACTGAAATGCTAACGTTACAGCTTCACAAAAACACCATTCCAACAGTTGCATATTTGTGTGAAGCTTTACTAATACAAGCCCCTGTGCAAGTCGACTGTGGAGCGATTTTAAATGTTCATTCTAAAATGACCGGGGAAATATCTAGCACCAAAGTAGTACAAAACTACAGGACACTACACTTCTCACCAGAGGTGGAAAGTAATGAAGTACAAATAAGTCGTTACTGTACTTAAGTGGATTTTTCTGGTATCAGTACTTTACTTCACTATTTATTTTTTTGGACAACTTTTTACTTTTACTCATTACTTTTATACACAAATATCTGTACTTTCTACTTCTTACATTTTCAAACCAGCCTCGTTACTTTAGTTTTATTCTATTTGGTGAAATGTCAACCAAATGATATTGGGTGGGGGGGCATAGACATCGGGGGTGACAATATAATTCTTGGCCAGGATTCCAAAAGGCAAAAAACTGCCCTGTTTGCGCAGGATGTAATAAACAAAATAGAGAAAAAGAGAGAGAAAGAGAGAGAGAGAGAGAGAGAGAGAGAGAGAGAGAGAGAGAGAGAGAGAGAGAGAGATAAAGGGCAGGGCTGACAGTGTATATGGGGATGTGTGTGTGGAAAAGCGGAGGTTGCCAGAGTGTGTGCGTGTTACACGAGTACGAGGAAAAGTAAAGGCGGCAGGCAAAAATTTATGAAAAATAAAAGAAAGCTCTGTCTGTTGTCGTCGCTTTTTTTCAACCCGGAACCAGTAAGATCTGTTACAGGTTTATCATATTGCTACATGATGTAATAACTTTAATTTAGAAAATCTTGCAACAGTTTATCTCTTATCTGCTCAGTGTTGTTGATCTTATATCTAAAATATCGCCATATAACAGAGGTAAAGTTTTTTTGGCTACAAGTTTAGTTTCGATCTGCTCAGCATCCATCTTTACCTGATCTCTGCACTACACACCGAAAGTCACATGACCACATATGCCACATGTGCATTGGCTAAACTGTGAATATATGGTCTTTTTTATTTTTTTTTTTCGGTGTGGAAAATCTGCAAACTGTTTTCAGAAAGTATGTGTCCACAAATGCACTTATTTATTTCAATAAATTGCAACGTTTGCCGTCATATAATTGCACAAGCTGACATCACACAAGCCGATTACAATTGCGATACAATTAATCGTGCAGCACTAATTTGTACCATACTGAATTGCATAGCATCATATTTCTTCCTTTGCTTCGTATTACATCGAATCGCATTGTGTTAAATCAATTGGAAATCGGATTGCACTGCATCGTAATAGGGATGAATCAGTAGCTGCTTCATTTGTATCTTTAATGTATCATTTTGTTGCCAATAACATTTGAATCGCATCAGCCTCAGTCCTCTCAGATGCACAGCCCTAATATATATATATATATATATATATATATATATATATATATATATATATATATATATATATATATATATATATATATATATATATATATATATGCCTTTTAATTCTAATGTGCAAACCCCAAGCTTTCTGCTGTTCTTCTACATGCTGACTTGCTCTGCTGATCACACTGACTTGTGCCAAGAAGCCGAGTTGAGCCTGAACCTTAAAGATCACCGCCAATTAGCCCATTCTTGGCCTGGTGCTAACAACACTGGCCCGCAGAGACGATGCACTATGGTATGCATAGCTGACCTTAATGAACATCTATCGGCCTTAATGAACCCCTCCACACAAACACACACACGCACTCCGGCTTTCAGTCATTTAGATTTAATTAGTATTTGGTGTGCAATTGAATCAAGGTTCACTTATAGAGTGGAACAGATAATTGTGAATGATGGCTGTGCTCTTGCCAAACAAACCCCACCCAAAATGAGCACAAAAATCCACAATCACACTTCAAACTCTAGTGAAAGTTATAATAAGTAGCAATTGGAAACGTCTCTAGGTTACATATGTGGTACCTGAGGGAACAAGACGCTGCGTACTGCTTTGGGAACGCTTTCGGGTTGTCTATGCTCTGAATCATGTGTGTAATTAGTCCAATGGAAAGTGCGGCATCATTAGCGAGTCCCTTAAGGGGATCAGTCTGACCTTTGGTATACCTAGAGCTTAGGCCCTGGTGCAGCTCTAGGGGCCTCCTGCAAGGTTGCAAACCCTCCAAGTCCGCTACAGTACCTGGCTGTGCCCTGAATTACTGAAAGTGGCAAGGTTAACAAACTCCATAAGGGCACCGTATACTGGGGTGCACAGCGCCCCTTCAATGGGAAGTCCCCAGATAGTCCTGTATCAGGACCTTTTGGCCAAAGCTCCTATATTGAGAAAGATGGTACTCAGAACCATCAGCAGGGTTGTGGTTGCGGCTGCGCACCACGAGATCGATGCTGGAGCTACCAGATTCCTTTCAGTACACACAAGAGCGGCTATGAACCGGCTAATGACCCAAATAGTACTTTAGATACTCTGAGAGCTAAGTCTGTGGCACAGTGAAGCTCTGGCTTCCTGACTACCCGACGTGTCTTCCATATCAGCTCCCGTAGCGGGTCAGCCTGATAGGCCTGCAGGAGAGCCATGGTGTGCAGACAGCCTGCGACTTGACCTGCTGAGGCATAAGCCTTGCCCACCAGCTCTGAGGTAGTTTGAAGGGACTTGGCAAACGTCAAACCCGGGCATGGAGGCAGTGACGCAGGTTGCAGAAAGTGCTCGTCGAGTTTACTGGATGGGCCAGCTTCCTGCTGATCAGCTGGCCAATCTATATCCAGCTTAGCAACAGCATGAGTCACTACCTCCAACAGGTCCTCGAGGGTTGTATCTGAAGGCTTGCCGACATCCATCCCCTCCCCCACCTCAGAGGAAGAGTGGTGGAGCTGCGCCTGCTGGTCGCAAAGGGGAAAAAAACGCTGATTAGCATGCTTCCGAACAATCGCAAGGTGATGCTGGACCCAGCCAGTGAGAAAGGAGAAAGGGGCAAGCCCGTTTAAAATCCCTCTGCAAGGTTTACCTGCAAACCCAAGGTCCTTGAACGCTGCTTCGCCTTAGTGAGAGAGGGGCCATAACTGCGAGGAACTGGAGCACCCTTCTCAAAGAGGGCTCTCGGAGTATATGAGCAGCAGGCTCCCTCGAGAGCCGACTAAGCACAATGGCCTCCCAAGCAAGCGACACACAAATTGTGCTATCTATCTATCTATCTATCTATCTATCTATCTATCTATCTATCTATCTATCTATCTATCTATCTATCTATCTATCTATCTATCTATCTATCTATCTATCTATCTATCTATCTATCTATCTATCTATCTATCTATCTAAAATGCTATTGCATTTTACCTTTTCATAGAACAGACACAAACAGAGCACAGAAGCTGGTGACGGTTTTAATCAATGTGCTTTAGCTTCCTGGTCATGACGTCACCCCACTGGTTACGCCACGCTTTCCATTGGACTGATCACACACATGATTCAGAGTGTGGACAACATGAAAGTGTACCCAAAGCGTTGTTGACACAGCTCGAGTTTATGAAACAGAAATAAATGTGGAATGGGATGTTCAGAAATGGTCATGTGTCTATGAAGTTTTTGTCCAAAAAGTGTATATTATAACCTTTTGTTAGAGCTACGAGGTCCAAGTTTTTGGTTTTTCACACACTCCTAAGATTCAGAGTAGCAGACTCTGAGAAACTTTGATTGGCTTTACTGAGAAAATCGTGTGTGTCGGCGGTGTGTGTTGAAGACCTGCCAACAGCACCCTCCATGAAAAGAGCTTTTTTAAACCGCATGATGGTTACAGGATGCCAAAGCGATTTATAGCCAGGTGCTCGGTGACACTGCATGACGAAAAGAGAGAAAAGGATGAAAAGAATGAAAGAAGTAAAAAGAAATACTGGCTATAGCTTTCTCAAGGGAAAAAAATGCATCGCTCCAGCTTCACAAATTGTCTGACATTTTATAATTAGGGATTATCTGGTAAGAAGAATCCACCCTGATGCTCGGGAAGAAATTGCAAAGTACGTCAATAATTACATAAAATGTTACATCGACAAAACTGTACAGTAAAAAGCAGCAGATCATAATTACTAATTCTCTCTTTTAAGGTAAAACTAGTCTTATACTTAGTAATCAATTCACAATAAAATTCTATGTATACAAAGCCTCTGACTTACGCATTGTGTAAATATTCTCCCTTTGCCAAGTTCGTGTTACAGCTATCCATCTCAAAGCGACTGCTTTACAGAAAGCAGCGCAGAAATACCAGATACCCAAGAACTAGCAAAGAAAAAAAAACTCTCAAATGTAAGAAACAGGCGGCATGAGGCAGGTGGAGGGAGATTACCTGCGAATGTGGTTGTGTGAAAAGAAGCATAACAGGCATCTGAAGTCAGCTGGAAATCAAATGTGCCCTCCTCTTGCTCCCTCCTAACCCTCGTTCAATAGCCCTTTTTCAGTCCCTATTTTTTCTTCCTTTTTTTATTTATTTATTTATTTTTTTAAGGGACATTTACAGAGCCTGCACTCTGCAGATTAAAAAGTAGAGAGTGAAAGATTGGACACAGAAAAAAAGAAAAGAAAGGGAGGAAAAGGGAAAGCGGTTAAAACAATCTCCGGCATGTAGCCTTAGCCAGACGATCTGCGAGTAGGTTTTGCTTGGCAGAGTGAAGCGAATAAAAAGAACGCTGATCACCTGGCTATGATACAATCCATCAAGGATTTCATTTAAATATTTAAATAATTACATCTTGGGGTTACTTTCAGGCCCTGATACTGAGATCTTGAGTGTATTGTGTGTAATGTAATATTTTATATATATATTTGTATAAAATGCAGCTTTAAAATGATTACTTTCAAAAAAGTTTCCAAACATACTGTACTTAACCCTATGTGAAAAAGTAATTGCCCCGTAAACCTAATATGGTTGTGCAACCCTTGGCATTAAGCATTTGCAAAGACTTGCAATGAGTCATTTACGTCGCTCTGGAGGAATTTTGGCCCACCTTTCTTGCACATTAAAGGATTTCTGAATGGCATGAATGGCCTGTTTAAGTTCATGCCACAGCATCTCAAACAGATTTAAGTCCAGAATTTGACTAGGCCACTTAATTTGACTGACAGATGGAAGACTGGGTTTGCAGACAGATGGACTTTAAATGTAGTCCTCTGTATTGGTATGTATCCTCTATTGAGTTTTGTGATATCTATATTGGGTTTTGTAGCATCTTGGAGGAACATTGTATCGTTTCATTGGGTACTGTAACAGCTGTATGTAAATGTATTTACTTTAATGATACATAATATAATATTATACATTATTTCACACCATTATTCAATAAACTGCATTTTTTTTCCCTTAATACTTTATTTTTCCTTTCCTTATTTTTCCTCTACTCTAAGCATCTTTAAGCGTAGTTATTATACCTGAACTCTTTATATTAAACTTAGTCCTTAGCACAAAAGCACAGGGGTTCGATAGAATCAAGCAAGTCTCAAACCAGAGCAACCCACACTGGGAATCGGACCACAGCACGACCAATCTAAAAACCACCGAAAAGAAATAAGGCTGTGTGGACAATTCTGTTTTGAAATGCCGTCGGCAACGAATAGCTAACATCAATGTACAATCTAATATAAAAGCAGCTTTGCCTAGGTAATGTGTCGTATTGTGACAAGACAGATCTTTTTTCTTATGAATACAAATTGCAGAATATCCAATGAGCACATTCGCTGTTATTTAGATTACAAATAGGTTTATGTTTTATACCGTGTGGATTATGTTTGAGGAAAAAAGAAACAACAACAACAAAACAGTGAATTCAGGGCTCAAGACTAACATGTCTGGCACAGTTGTACAGCTGACAGCACCAGTTTGGTAGCACCAGTCATGGCATGAGACAAGAAAAAACTGTCTTTAACGCATTAATAAATATCCCTGCAAAAAGTCACCATTGCCAGGACCTGTTATTGGGTGCATGATTTACAGCAGTACTACCGTATTGCCTCAATGACTAAAGTTTAGACCAGACCACGGAATACACCTTTTCTGTATAGTCACCAAAATAAAAAGCATAAATAAGAGTTCAATATTATTATTATTCCAAATGTTGGAATTTTCCTGTAGCTTTGTTATTTTATTCTCATTATTTAAACTATAATAAGTTTAAATGTTGATATCATAATATAATGCTGTCCCTCAATATGCAAGAAAATCAGTAGTGGACAGTAGCAAAGTAAATGTACATTTTTACTGTACTTAATGAGCTTTTTTACATTTTTGTACTGTACTGATGTATTTTATTTTGGAGACTTTAACTTACATTTCAAAGCCAAATATCTTTTTACTCAACTACATTTTGTGAAATTTTATTTATGAGCGGATAAAAACTTAACTGGTCAATCACACAACAAGTCACCAATCAGGGTCTGTTTTAGACTTGCTCTGATTGCCGCTTGGTGTATCTACTTATCACCAAAATACAATTCAGCATCGGTTCAACAGCAAGCAGATTTAGAGAGGAATAAATGACGGGAGAATCTCCTGACCTTATTTGCACCATTTTTTGGAAGTAGTTGAAAAGTTGGTTTAGGGCTCATGATCATTTTAAAAGAAATCAATCAGAATTGAAAATTTCCGTCCTCAAGAGAGTAGAATATATCTCTACTTTAACTCAAGTAAATGGTATGTATACTTTCACCACGGGTAAAAATAGAACGTCAATAACCCTGAGTGAAACGTGTTTATCAAGATATATCTAAATCTATAGTGTATATTTTGCATATCTGAGATGTTAACACTTTGGTATTTCGCGATAAAATGTGTATAAACGGTTATATTTCATAACACAGTGCTGTTGAAGTCTTGATTCTGATTGGTCATGAGAACTCGCAGGGGTATACGAACTCTCACAGCCTTACAAATGATCCCTATTGAAATCGCTGACTATGGTTTTCTAGTGGAACATGGAATCTAGTGGAACATCTTCCCAGAAGAGTGGAGGTTGTTTTAACAGCAAATGTGGCATAGGCTGTTTAAAAATTAGCACATAGCAATCTAATGCTTAGGTGTCCCCAAACCTTTGTCTGTATAGCGTTCGATTGAATCTATAACTAATAATAAACGGCGAATCGTGAAAAGAAATTGACCGGAGCTTCAAAGCAGAAAAGAGCGAGAGGGAGAGAATTAGAGAAAATAGGTTGATGTAAAAGAGGGACAGAGGAAATGCTGGCATACACATGAGAGATTTACGAGGGATGTGAGTCCCCTGAGGGGATATCACCTGGTCTGAGAGAGAGAGAGCGAGAGAGAGAGAGAGAGAGAGAGAGAGAGAGAGAGAGAGAGAGAGAGAGAGAGAGAGAGAGAGATGATATGTGGAAAGAGATTTAGAATAGGGGGGTATGAAGAGAAGGAGAGAGTGACACATAAATAAGGAGAATGAGAGACGGATATGGACCAAGGCAGAGAATGAAGGGGAGAAGTGCTGATAGAGGATAGATATAGAAATCTGTAAGGGAAAAATGCGAGTGTTTATGAGGACAGACACTGAGGGACGTCTACGAGCGATACACGTGTCTCCATGCTGTCTTTTTCCTCGTCGTTCTCCTCGTGAGAACGATTCGTGATTGCTCTTCGATAGGCCACGTCTCACTCATATTTTCCTTTCTGAAAGTGCAAAGAAAAACAGAAATACTGTCTCAAACACTCTAGCGTGCACACACACACACACACACACACACACACACACACACACACACACACACACACACACACACACACACTGGCACAAAAGCAAATCTAAAGTCGTCCTTTCAATCTTCCATCCTGGGAATTACTGTCCTACCTTTCCTAGAAAAAAAAAAGAAAAGAAATAAAAGTTCCATCACAGCAAATATTACCCATGAGACCACCAGGTCTAAGACATAGAGAGAAAGAGAGTGTGAGAGACAGAGACGGATATTGTGTGCATGTTTGTGTGTGGAAGAGGAATGAGAGAGAGAGAGAGAGAGAGAGAGAGAGAGAGAGAGAGAGAGAGAGAGAGAGAGAGAGAGAGAGAAAGAGAGAGAGAGAGAGAGAGAAAGAGAGATTTATACTGTTTTCCTCAGGGGAGGTTTTGAATTTTAAGGACATCTCAGCTACAAAGAAGCGTAATTGAAAACAGAATTACTCCTAATTCGAAAGCTCAGATACGCAGCCGGATACGTCAAACCATGTGAGGAATAACCACATCGTGCTAAAATTATTCGTTACATTCACACACACAGACTAACGATCCATTTATTATTTGCACGATTACAACGCTTTGAAAAAAGTAAGACCTTAACTTAGAAAGATGTTTTTATATTTCTACACTTATTTTGCTACATATTTATCTGCACTTTTGCACGATTGCTACATTTTGCACTGGTAGATGCCAAACTGCATTTCGTTGCTGTGTACCTGTACAATGCAATGACAATAAAGTTCTATCTATCTATCTATCTATCTATCTATCTATCTATCTATCTATCTATCTATCTATCTATCTATCTATCTATCTATCTATCTATCTATCTTGATCAGAAAGGGCATCATCGAAGATGCAGTTCACAGAGAAGCAACTAGTGATTTCTTTCAGCTAATTTTTAACAATGAACAAGAGAGTTTAGATTATTAGGGCAGTCTGATAGGGTTAGTTTCTGATTAATATAACACAATAATCAACACATGATATATGGGGTAGATGGATGGATGGATGGATGGATGGATGGATGGATGGATGGATGGATGGATGGATGGGTAAAATTAGAGATGGATGGACGGATGGACGGATAGGTGGGTAGATATTTGAATGAATGTATGGATGGATGGGTAAACTGATGGATAAATGAATGGATGGATTAATTAATCCCAGATGGCGGTTGGATAAATTTCAGTTGTCTTGATAGATCCATGGCTTGATAGATAAATGGATGAATAGCTTCCCAGGTGACAGGCTTAATGGATGGAAGGAAGAAAAAAATGATGAAGGGATGGATGGATTGATGTATAGATGGAAAGAAAAATGGATGGAAGGATAGATAGATAGATAGATAGATAGATAGATAGATAGATAGATAGATAGATAGATAGATAGATAGATAGATAGATAGATAGATAGATAGATAGATAGATAGATAGATGAATGGATGGAAAAAGAAATGGATAAAAAGAAAAATAGATAGTTGAATGTATAGATGACTGGCCTGATAGAGAGGTAAAGTGATGGATGGATGGATGGATGGATGGATGGATGGATGGATGGATGGATGGATGGATGGATGGATGGATAAATATATATACTAACATATTACACAAAGCCTTATTCTATTCATATCTGAATGCTTTACAGCTGCATGTTTATTTAGTATTTGAATTGTATTGTAAATTTGCTAAACAACTGCTGCTGGGAAAATAGGAAGTACTGTTTATTTCTCAAACCATACTATCCTGAAAACAGAGGGATTGTAGGATGACAGTATTTTTCTGGTCAGGAAGGGGGTTTGGAAGAAGTTTTGCTGAGACTGAAATAATGTAAATACTTGGCAAACAAAGCTGACGTAACTGGAGCTACTTGCAACACACTGTTGACATGTTGACATGCATGAGCATAAATTTGCTTCGGGTTGCATGTAGCTGGCGATTTATTCAACTGTATTCCTTGTAAACGGAGATTCGGACTACTTGAGTTTCAACTATGTATAAAAATCTAAATCGGAGTGATAAATCTCTCGGGGGTATGTGAACATTTTCAGTCACGGTGTGTACGAACTTCTTTGCTCCTGGCAGACAGAGCACTGAATCTGAGACACCATTGTGTCAAGCTTTTTCCCAAAATCGCTGTTGAAGGTATTTATAATTTAGCTGTTAAATATAGTAATGCAGTGACTTTGTGATATTTGTGGAAAAACAGATTTCAACATGTTATTTTAAAGAAGAGAAAACATATAGAACGTATAGAAAACCTGTGGAAAGCCTGAACAGGGGTATGAGTGAAAAAAAAGAAGAGGAAAGAGTGTAGACAGCCGGATAAAGGCTCCTCTAGGTGTAATCATATTAAATGATGAAATGCCACTTAAACGAGGGATAGAGAGAGATTCAGAGAGAGTGGAAGAGAGAGAGGACAGAAGTGGGATTTCATTTGCAAGCAATTAAGTGAATATAAATGTATGGTTTCAAATAGATACAGATTTTCTCATTAATTTCTGTCTCTGCGTGTGCAGATGTTAGCCATTAAATCAGCCGTGTAGTCTAGCCATGTGTGTGTGTGTGTGTGTGTGTGTGTGTGTGTGTGTGTATATGAGTGTGTGCCATGCATATGCGCATATGTCTGCCCCAGTGTTTCATGTTCACTAAAGTGCAGAAGAAGAGCCCTCAGCCATGCTACAGTTCAGTGAACAAAATAATAACGTATTCCCTCTCACACTCTGTTCAGCGCCGGACTTCACTAACCAGCCGAGCTCTCAGACTTACTCGAGCAGCTTTAATCATAACTGCTGCTCTCTTCAGGATAAGCAGCAGCAGCACACTATTAATTAAAGACTGCTCTGGGAACTGAGGGTCTCTGCATAGCGCGTAGCCTCCGAGTGTAGCATGCGTTCAAATAGATAAAAAGGGGTAACTGAACTGGTGGAAATATGGATGATTTAGGAATTATCAGGGTTGATCAATGGATTAATGGATGGATTAATAGATGGATAGATGGATGAAAGGATGAATTTCTGGGCAGATTAATATCATTCTTTCTATGAATTTAATCCGATTTCACAATTCCATCAGCCATCAAGAATGGATGAAGGATAGATGCAGGGGTGGATGGATAGATGGATGGATGGATGGATGGATGGATGGATGGATGGATGGATGGATGGATGGATGGATGGATAATGGTTGGATGGATGGTTGGATGGATGAATGAGTGATGGATGGATAGACCGACGGATGCTTCAGATAAATAAAATGAGATTTCACAATTCCATTAACTATCAAGAGTGGATGAAGGTTGGATGGTGTGGGTGGATGGCTAGATGGTGTGGATGGATGGCTACATGGATGGATGGATGGATGGATGGATGGATGGATGGATGGATGGATGGATGGATGGATGGATGGATGGATGGACAAATATAGTAGATATAGAGATAAATCAGTAAATTAATAAATGTAAGTGTCAAAAAAAAGCAGCCAAGTCTTCCTAAGATTAGTTATAAAAATAAAAAAAAAAGGTAATCAAATGGATAAACAGTTAAGTGAATGTATTTAAGGATGAATGGGTGGTGTGAAGATGGACAGATGTATGGGAGAAATAGATGGACAGACAAAAGAAGTCATTTTGCATCAGTAATACACAACCAACACGCTGAGGTGTTTTTAAAAGGTTATATATTTCATAAACTGTAAAACCTGCTTTTCTTGGACCATGTTAAGAAAAGCAGGGAAAGAAAGGAATAATTAAAAAAAAGCACACCCTTTCTCCCGGACTTCACCATAAACAAACATGAGGCCATAGCGTTAACACTGCAAGTGTTTAATTCCCCCCCTCCCCCCCCCCCCAACACACACCCCTCCACAAGTTTATATGTAGGGAGATGCATCACTCTTTCCCGCCACATCTTGTGCTGCCATCTGCATATTATCTCTCTTTGTTATAACGTCCCATGACTTATTTACACCTTATATAAAGTGATCAGTAGGTGTATATCTTGTATGAATGCAGATAATAATTTAAGGTGTAAAGGTGCAATATGAAGACTTGCTTGTTGATAGTCAAAGAGGTGTAAATGCAGTGTGTGTGTGTGTTTAGCTTAAAAAGAAGGAGGACCATGGGACCAAATTATTTTGCCTCAAAGTGTGTGAGGACATTTCTAATGTGATACGCTTTTGGTGATCTGAAAAAAAAAAAAGGGGATTGGTATAATATGGGTGTAAACCAACAACACTCTACTGTATGTATCTGTATATAGAAGACAAGTGTACATGGCTGAAGGGGGATTATTGTTATTATTATTATTATTATTATTATTATTATTATTATTATTATTATTATTATTTCATTATTATCCATTTTCATTTAGTTATTGACACTAATTAATAAAAATAAATAAAAACACAGGGGGAAAAAAAAGATGTATAATTAAATTCTGGTTCTGACAGCTTAACCTCAGCTTCATCACCTCAGTAATAACTCCTTTTTTTTTAACTGCAAGATGTTGGACAGTTTCCCACAATGCCATTAGGCTAACTAGCTGAGCCAAGTCATTTAGCGCATTCGAATTTTGGGAAATCTGGAAATGTTCGCACCACAATGTCTCTACTACTTTCCGTGTGCTGCTATAACAGGTGATTTTTTTTTTTTCCCACAGGATGAATAAAGTGATCTACTGATCTATATGTTTATCTATATGTCTATCCGACTATTTTGTTTCATAGAGGGATGCAAAGCACAGAAGACACCTGCTTCCTCGTACACGAATGATATTTTACTAGAAAAACACTGTTAATGGGTTTCAGCATGGAATATTCTTTTTATACACCATATGGACAAAGATTTGGACACCTGACTTTTTTAGCCATATGTGATTCTTCTCCAAACTGTAACCTCAAACTCGGAGGCACACAATTGTATATTCTGTTTTTGGATGCGGTAGCATGAAATTTTTCCTTCACATGCTGGAACAGCCCCAAACCTGTCATGACAATACCCTTGTGCACAAAGCCAGCTCCATGATGACAAGCTTTCCATGGCTGAGATGTGTGTGGAAGATCTTGAGTGGCCTGCAATAGAGCCCAAACCCTACTGATCACCTTTGGGATGAATGTGAATGCTGACTGCACCTCACCTCCTCACAAAAACTACATCAGAACCCGACTTTACTAACACCCCTGTGGCTTAATCTCACACAAATCTTTACAAACACACTCCAAAATCTAGTAGAACATCTTGGAGAACAATGCAGGACTTTCCAAGAACTATGAGGATGGATTTAGACTATAATTAATAGAAACTTTTTGACACTGGCTTAGGACTAGGGATGGCATAAACAGTTCTGTGCCCATCAATGTTAACAGTTAACTGAACAGTTCACGTCAATAATGATGAAATTATATTGAATGGAAATGACATTTGGTATCAACCTCACAAGGGTCCTTCCTTATACCATCTCAGGGAGTTTTTTCTTGCCTCGCTCATTAGGGATCAACTTATAAAAGATAAATCTATAGCCACAAACATATACATTCAAATTTTATAACTTGTTTATCTCTATAAAGCTTCTTTGAGAAAATGTCCATTGTTAAAAGTGCTCCACAAATAAAACTGAATTGAACTAGAAGAAATTGTAACAGGAAGTTGGGACAAAATGTGGAATGGAATGTTCACAATGCACATAACAACCTTATGACCAGGTGTCCACAAACTTTTGTCTATACAGTGTATGTTTTAGTATTCCTTACATTTGCAGGAAATAAGCCTGGATATAGATTACATTTTACTGCCAGATGTAAATTGGAGGCCCTGGAGAGAAAAATAAATCACTTGCTTCTTTTTTGTATTCATATGGGAAATCTTGTTTACCTCCTGGCTGTTTCACACAAATTTTTTTTCGAAAATTCAAGCCAAAATGTATTTCGTCCCCTTTACAAATCTGGACACTTAAAAATGCATCAGCTTTTTCGAGAATATGGTGTAAAGACAGCACGTAATGACAGCTCCTGGTCTAATTTTAAAGGTATTAAAAAGCAATTGAAGTTTTGATGTTCACGCCAGCGACTTCGCAATTCGTCTTCGCGGACTCGGCGCCAGACGGCGACGGTTGAAGCGACGCCAAAAGTTTCGCACGTGTAAAACAAAGGGGGAGCATATGGGACGGCGAAGGAGAGCGAGCAATTTATCAAGTAATCCAGATGTATTTTGTTGACTATCTATCAACTGCCCGATGGCTGGAGCTCGATCTCCCTCGGAAAAAAAAAATGGCAGCATTACGTGTCAAATGCGCAAGAGCATGAACACGCATTTTAACTAAAAGTCATGAAATTGATTTGTAGAGAGATAAATGAAGAGCAAACAGGATTTGAAGGGGACTTTTTTCCCTCCACTTGGCTTGAACCCTTTTTTTTTTTTTTTTTTTTTTTACACACTTGTTTTACATTTTTTACACTGAAAAGCAACTGTCTCAACTTCTTGGTGTTACATTTTTATATATATGTGAAAAAGTGTTTGCCCCTTCCGGATTTTGATGAATGTCCGGCTATCTGTTCGTGACCTCAAGCTGAAGCGAAATTGGGTTCTGCAGCAGGACAATGATCCAGAACACACCAGCAAGTCCACCTCTGAATGGCTAAAGAAAAACAAAATGAAGACTTTGTAGTGGCCTAGTGAAAGTCCTGACCTGAATCCTATTGAGATGGTGAAGCATGACCTTAAAAAGGTGGTTCATGCTCGAAAACCTTCCAATGTGGCTGAACTACACCAATTCTGCATAGATGACTGGAGCAAAAGTCCTCCACAGCGCTGTAACAGACTCAGTGCAAGTTATCGCAAATGTTTGATTGCTGTTAAGGGCGGCCCCACCAGTTATTTGGTTTAGGGGCAAACACTTGCCATGTAGTTTTGGATTTTGTTTTCCCTTAATTTAAAAACTGCATGTTGTGTTTACTTGTGTTATTTTTAAATTAGTTTGATGATCTAAAACATTAAAGTGTGACAAAAAAATCAGTCTGTAATAGGAAATACACACCACTATATATATATATATATATATAAATATATATATACAGTGTGTGTGTGTGTATATATATATATATATATATATATATATATATATATATATATATATATATATATATATATATATATATATATATATACACACACAGTACTACGTCTGCAATTTCAATTATAAATTGTAAATATACCGTATTTTTCGGACTACTTTTTTCGCTACTTTTTTCCTACGTTTTGAACTCCGAGCCAAAAAACTGAGCGACATAACATTAGACTAATGAAATTTCTGAACGGAAACGAAAAAACGCACCTCACCTGTGTTCTGAGCTGCACGGCATCGGGAGAAACAACTTCCACCGATGGTGATTTTTAAACGCACGACGATGCTAAAAAAGATAAACTCCCGAGTGAAATAGTTGTGAAAGGAAGGAGGAAGACAGTGAACAATGACTTTCTTGGTAGGCTACTGTTTAGATACAAGCCGTTGTAACGCGTTGAGTCTGGGTGAAGGGACAGCTCGCTAACTTCAGTTGCAACAGAAATCATATAAGCACAGACAGGTTTCCAAAACTCGTGCTTTTTTATTTTTCTTGGCAACAGCGTTATGGGTTAGTCAATTAAACTTAGAAATGAGCATCAGAAAATAATAAGGATATAATCCTCGGTCTTGCACACATGCAATAATAGCGGTAATAGCGGCAGGCTATTCCCAAAATGCCGCTCTGCTCTTAAAGGAGCCACAACATATTTCACCCGTTATACCATGTAACAGACACTGTCTTTTATTAAAGCCTGTGTAAAGTTCATTAGTTTCAGTGTAGACACCTGCGGCTTATAGACAGGTGCGGTTTATTTATGTTTAAAATAAAAATATTTGTCAAATTCAGGTTTTTGGACCACTTGCTATATGGAAAAGTGAAAGCTGCTAGGCCTATGCACAAAAGTGTGAGTCATGAGATGACAGTATCACGCCAAGAAATATAATACTGTCATTATGTTCGGCCGAAATAAAGTACTTCAGAAGACAGTTTGTCGTGTGCTGCCTTTTAGATTGGACATCCTTCATCTAAGAAGGGTGCAAATGCAGGCCTAAATGCTGTCTGTCTAGACAGCTGCTTCCTGAATGAAATACCGGGGTGGTGACAGCACTGTGAAGTAAAAGTACTATAGTGATACTTGACTGTAATATACTGATCAAACAATCGATAAAGAAACAGAAGATGCTAAAGTATACTATAGTGTCTAAAGTAGTAACAGTTTAGCGGTTGTTGAAGTGTAACTCCTGAAATAATTCTCAATGTACCAAATTTGTCCATTATATTGAGCCACTCAACATTAAAATCGGTGGTGGACAGTAATGAATAAATGTAGTTTGTTACTATACTTAAGTAGCCTTTTAACATATCTGAACCTTACTGAATAATTTCTATTTGGAAAGACTTTCACTTTACTTCACTGCATTTTAAAGTGAAATACTTTTTACTCAACTACATTCTTGTTGTTCCCTTTTATTAATGAGTGGAAAAAATCTTAAATGGTAAAACACGCAGCAAGCCACCAACCAGTGCTTGTGCTCTGCTCTACCACCTCGGGAGGAGTGTGAGACACGACGCTCCGTTTCTGTACCTCCTGATGGAAGGGGGCCCGCCGAGCAGCCCCATGAGAGAGGCTTGGGAGGTACCACTAGAATGCCACTGCCTGTTTCCTACTCCAAGGATTTTTTCCTTTTTCTTTCTTTCATAACGAACAATTGACAGACAATTCAACACATAGACACAGAGTGCTTTGTGAACAAACAGAAGCTAGCGCTGGCTTCACTCCATGTGCGTTTTACATGTCCCAGTATTGACGTCACCCCGTCGGTCATGGCCAGCGTCCAATATTTGACTGATTACACACATTATTTCAGAGCGTAAACACTTGGGCGGGTTCCCAAAGCGTTTCGACGCAACTCGAGTTCCTGAAAGGGAACCTGACTTGACATGCCAGTGGCTTCAATGTTAAGGCTTTAATACAGACACGTTGTGTGCAAAAACAAACCCAGCATGATGCAGCTCTTCATTTTCTACACACTTCCTCCAGACAATAAATATAATAGGAGATGCTAAAAGCAGTGTAAAACATGACATTTATTTTATAATAATAAAACAATCCTGAATAAATTTTTTTCTAACCCTCATCACGAAGCAGCATTTGTTCACACCGTCGACGTAAATCGCTGAGCGTTAAACTTCTATCATTTCATCTTTTTGGAGAAAAAAGATTAAACACCACACACCTGAAAGCGCCATTAATTTACTCGGCACTTCACCGAGGAAAAATCTAACAATTACGCTCAGCTCCGTGGCTCAGTAATTCTTATTTGTGTACGGAAATGACAGGAGCCGTTTAAACCAATGCAGAAAAGAGAAGGTAAAAAAGCGTTTTATCTCTGCATGGATCTGAGTGCCTCAGAGTGCGATTTTTTTTTTTACATCTCTGTTGTCACTTTGATTTAATATCCTCACATCCTTCATTTCCGCTCCACAGACACGACCCCCTTCGGAGCACTGAGGTATGATAATACGGGTGAAACCCTATTTTTTTTTTATCATACGTGCCATTAAGTTTTGCGTTGTTGAGTGGAACGATGGTGCTAAATTACAGAATCCCCTCTCTGAAGGACAAGTACAATCCATGCATAACAGCATTACACCACTTACGTCAAGCCTTTGTGCCAGATGTAAAAAAGCAACATGACTTTGCCACAGGGGCAGATATACTGTAAGAATCGACTCGATAAAGCATGCTAGCATGGCCTCGGCATTCTCGCTGGACTCTGTGCTTTATTGCGGAGTTGAGAGAAAAAGAGAGAAGAGAGAGATGGAGAGAGAGAGAGAGAGAGAGAGAGAGAGAGAGAGAGAGAGAGAGAGAGAGAGAGAGAGAGAGAGCTTTAGCTTTCCAAAGCTGTTTGTTTCCCACGTTCTGAGCTGCTAAGAGCACTTCGGTCTGCACCGCTACGTGGAGGGGGGCCAAGCATCTCCTGACGAGAAGCGAGGAGGCGGGATCTGTATCAGACTCTAAAAGTAGGCCAGCATATTTACACCCTGTATGTTACTTAGGTGAAAGGAATTTGGCATACACCAGGCCACACCCCTGTTACCAAAATCTAACAAACCTGACCAACTTGACTAGCTACTGATAAAGAGAATCTCACTTTTTTTTCTCAGTCGCCCGTCCACTTTATCCAACGCGGCGAGATTGTTTGTTGTGCATGCTCGAGCTGTGCTTGACCACCAGCAGCACCGATGAGCACCGAGACATATGACGCATCTAAGCAGTGGATTAAAGGAAGGCCAGATGGTGTATAAGAACAGCATTAGAGATCATTCTGGCATTGAAGTGCCCCAAGTTGATTTAAAAACTTGGCCATGAAAAGTGTTTCATCAAACACCAACTTTCACAAAATTTACTTTCTGAGAAAACCTAATGCTGAGATGTATATATACAGGGAGTAAAATAAGTATTTGAACACCCTGCTATTTTGCAATTTCTCCCACTTAGAAATCATGGAGGGGTCTGAAATTGTCATCGTAGGTGCATGTCCACTGTGAGAGACATAATCTAAAAAAAAAATCCAGAAATCACAATATATGATTTTTTAACTATTTATTTGTATAATACAGCTGCAAATAAGTATTTGAACACCTGAGAAAGTCAATGGTAATATTTGGTACAGTAGCCTTTGTTTGCAATTACAGAGGTCAAACGTTTCCTGTAGTTTTTCACCAGGTTTGCACACACTGCAGGAGGGATTTTGGCCCACTCCTCCACACAGATCTTCTCTAGATCAGTCAGGTTTCTGGCCTGTCGCTGAGAAACACGGAGTTTGAGCTCCCTCCAAAGATTCTCTATTGGGTTTAGGTCTGGAGACTGGCTAGGCCATGCCAGAACCTTGATATGCTTCTTACAGAGCCACTCCTTGGTTATCCTGGCTGTGTGCTTCGGGTCATTGTCATGTTGGAAGACCCAGCCTCGACCCATCTTCAATGCTCTAACTAAGGGAAGGAGGTTGTTCCCCAAAATCTCGCAATACATGGCCCCGGATATCCTCTACTTAATACAGTGCAGTCGCCCTGTCCCATGTGCAGAAAAACACCCCCAAAGCATGATGCTACCACCACCATGCTTCACAGTAGGAATGGTGTTCTTGGGATGGTACTCATCATTCTTCTTCTCCCAAACACGTTTAGTGGAATTATGACCCCAAAGTTTTATTTTGGTCTCATCTGACCACATGACTTTCTCCCATGACTCCTCTGGATCATTCAAATGGTCATTGGCAAACTTAAGATGTGCCTGGACATGTGCTGGTTTAAGCAGGGGAACCTTCCGTGCCATGCATGATTTCAAACCATGACGTCTTAGTGTATTACCAGTAACCTTGATAACGTCCCAGCTCTTTTCAGGTCATTGACCAGCTCCTCCCGTGTAGTTCTGGGCTGATTTCTCACCTTCCTTAGGATCATTGAGACCCCACGAGGTGAGATCTTGCATGGAGCCCCAGTCCGAGGGAGATTGACAGTCATGTTTAGCTTTTTCCATTTTCTAATTATTGCTCCAACAGTGGACCTTTTTTCACCAAGCTGCTTGGCAATTTCCCCGTAGCCCTTTCCAGCCTTGTGGAGGTGTACAATTTTGTCTCTAGTGTCTTTGGACAGCTCTTTGGTCTTGGCCATGTTAGTAGTTGGATTTTTACTGATTGTATGGGGTGGACAGGTGTCTTTATGCAGCTAACGACCTTAAACAGGTGCATCTAATTTAGGATAATAAATGTAGTGGATGTGGACATTTTAAAGGCAGACTAACAGGTCTTTGAGGGTCAGAATTCTAGCTGATAGACAGGTGTTCAAATACTTATTTGCAGCTGTATCATACAAATAAATAGTTTAAAAATCATATATTGTGATTTCTGGATTTTTATTTTTTAGATTATGTCTCTCACAGTGGACATGCACCTACGATGACAATTTCAGACCCCTCCATGATTTCTAAGTGGGAGAACTTGCAAAATAGCAGGGTGTTCAAATACTTATTTTCCTCACTGTATATATATATATATATATATATATATATATATATATATATATATATATATATATATATATATATATATATACATATATTCATTCATTCATTCATTCATATATATATATATATATATATATATATATATATATATATATATATATATATATATATATATATATATATATATATATCTTCCCCAAACAAAGTTCGAGTCAGTTAAATGTATAGGACATCTATGCATGCAAAAGCATGACATTTTTGCTTAACTTGAACTAGGAGACCCAACCCTGTTCCAGCATGACAATGCCCCTGTGCACTAGCTTCATGAAGATATGCCTTACATGGGTTGGAGCTGAAGATCTCCTGCCAAAGAGCTCTGGCCTCAACCCAAATGCACACCTTTAGGTAGAATGTGAACACTGACTGCACCCCAGGCCTCCTCACCTGACCTACATCAGTACCTGACTATACTTACACCCAAATATTTTCCTAATATCACTAAGTGTGATTAAATGAGCTCAAAAATAATCTTGTGTAGGCCACCTATACAGGTACATACATGAAGGATTTTAGTCTCAGGCTGCATCAAATGCAAGCGAGAGTTTAAACCTGTTTTAGAGAATACTTTGTCTATTATGGTAAAAATAAAGCAAATGGACTGTGTTGCATACATAAGTTTGAGCACTGAACAGTGATAAGGTGAACATATATATTCTACAGCATTCTCTTTAACCTACACGTGTTCACAGTCCCAGTAGCCCACAGAACCAACCCACAGAACAGCAAGACTGAAAAAAAGAGAAAAAAAGAGAGAGCAAGAAAGAGAAAGAGAGAGACAGGTGAGCTCTTAGTCCCTCAATGCCTGCCATCCACCCACAGTGCATTATGGGTAATCTTCCAGCTCTATGCGCAAGCACACAGCCAATTGTTTTTCTTTCGCTCTTTTTCGTCTGTCTCAGCTGTTTTAATGCCACAATCACTCAAAAGCTCATTCGACTAAATCTACTGCAAGGGGGAGAAAATACAATTCACAAATATCAATTATGGGTTAGTGCATTTCGGTGTTGGGGTGCGTGTGTGCGTGCGTGTGTGTGTGTGTGTGTGTGTGTGTGTGTGTGTGTGTGTGTGTGTGTGTGTCTGTGTGACAGACAAGAGAGAAGATGGCATGGGAAACACATTGTAGGACTCATCCCATATCATAATAAAGTTAAATATTTATTAAGATCTAATCTGCAGAATTGAAGTTTAAGCCGGATAAATTCTACAAAACATGCGACAGAATCAATAGTTGCTTTCAGGCTGGACAAAATAAAACCAAGCATTTGAGTGGAGAAAATGATGATGACAGTTCCCATGACTGTTTTAACTGTAGGGCATTTTTTTCCCCTGTGTGTTTAAGTAATAATTGGATCAACATTTAAAATCAATTCATCACAGCACATACACTAACATTCAGGAAAGCATTTGAAGGAAATACAGTAGTTGAATTAAAAAAAATTTGAACAGTGAATTTGAAGAATTTGGACCTATTGAATGTGTGAAATCACTTTACACTCGATAGAAAAGCTACAAAATACCTAAACCATGTATACATCAAAATTAGAAAACAAACTTTATATTGTTAGCAGTAAATTACACTTTCCTAACATTTGTAAACTGAAAGCTCTGCGACTTTTGAAACCTACTATCATACACACGATTACCGTATTTTTGGACTATAAGCCGCTACTTTTTTCCTACGTTTTGAACCCAGCGGCTTAAACAACGAAGCGACTAATTTATGGATTTTTCCTTGTTTTTTTCCGGTATCACAAACTTCAAGCCAAAAAACTGAGCACCATAACATTAGACCAATGAAATTTCCGAACAGAAACGAAAAAACGCACCTCACCTTTGTTCTAAGCTGCACGACATCGGGAGAAAAACTTCCACCAATGGAGATTTTTAAACGCACGACGATGCCAAAAGAAAAACTCTGGTGAGAAATAGTTGTGAAAGGAAGGAGGAAGGCAGTAAACAATGACTTTCTTGGTAGGCTACTGTTTAGATACAAGCCGTTGTAACGCGTTGTATCAGGGTTAAGGGAGAGCTCACTAACTTTCGTGCTTTTTTTTTTTTTTCTTGGCAACAGCATTCCTGGTTAGTCAAAGAAACTTAGAAATGTGCATCCGAAAATAATAAGGACATATTCCTCGGTCTTGCACACATGCAGTAATACCGGAAAAAATGCGGCGGCAGGCTATTCCCAAAATGCAGCTCTGCTCTTAAAGGAGCCACAACATATTTCACCCGTTACACCGTGTAACAGACACTGTCTTTCGTTAAAGCCTGTGTAAAGTTTATTAGTTTCAGTGTAGACATGCGGCTTATAGACAGGTGCGGCCTATTTATGTTCAAAATAAAAATCTTTGTCAAATAGAATTTTCTTGCTGTCAGTGCGGCTTATATATGGGTGCGCTTAATAGTCCGGAAATTACGGTACCTGAACGAAACCTTCCACTCAAATATTCTAACATTTTTAAAATCTCTTTTTACTCTTTGACTGCAGCACAGTAATATTATGATCATTTTATGAACATTCTGACAGCCAGCTTGCGATTTTGTCCATTTCACTGTACAGTATCATTAAACAGGAATTTAACAACTGTGATTAAAACACAGTAATGGAGCGTATTTATATCTTATGAGTAGGGTTCCCTGGTGGTCTAGTGGTTAGGATGCGGCGCTCTCACCGCTGCGGCCCGGGTTCGATCCCCAGTCAGGGAACCTACCCCAGCCATTAGGGTTGCACAAGCCTTAGTGCCGGTCCCAAGCCCGGATAAATGGGGAGGGTTGTGTTAGGAAGGGCATCCAGCGTAAAAACATGTGCCAAATCAAACATGCGGCTGGTCCACTGTGGCGACCCCTAATGGGAGAAGCCGAAAGAAAGTTTATTTATATCTTATGAGTGGGGCAGAGGTAACATAGTTAGGAAACACTCCCTGAGAAGGCTTTACAAAAAGTTGGAAGTTAAATTTAAAAGGGATGCTATAAATGTATCAATTATTCATTCCCAATGCTCTAACATTGATAAGGTACTTTAAATTCCTTGTGTTTGTGTTTTCCTTAATTCTTTGCGTTTCGTTTCTTTGTTTTGTGTTTTATAGACCTGCTCACTATTACAATTATTTGCACTTGAATCTGTTTTGTCTTCTTATTACATGACAGAGATTAAAAGACATACATTTACAGCGACAAGTCTGTGTCGAAATACTATATTTCAACAACTAAATCTAAGCATTGGAATAGGAAAAAGGTGTTTCCATGACTATATTAGCTGTAGGGCTTTTCCCCCTGTCTTTAAGTAAAAATCAGATCAACATTTAAAACTGATTCATCACAGCAAATGATATTAAGGGAAGCATTGAAAGGAAATACAGCAAATCAAATTAATTGAACAGTGAGTTTGAAGAATTTGAATAACCCATATATTGAGAGTAATCACTGTAAAGCCATGCTAGGTAGAAAAGCTACAAAAATAGCTAAACCAGGTATACAGAAAACAATAAGGAAAAACTGAGATTGTTAGCATTAACATTGATCCATGTTAGCCTGTTTACTTTGCCTAATAGCTGAAGCCACTGCAAACAAAAGCTATTGTTGAGACTCCTGCCCCTTAAAAAACGGATCCTGCCTACACTGGGTGATATTTTGTAAAACACCCACACTATCTGTATTAGTGGACAGAGGACAGAGGTTTTCTTTTTTTTTTTCAACAATTGTAGTCATTATACAGTATGTACTCTACATGCAATGGAACAAATTATCCCAATCTATCAATCTATCAATCTGTCAGTCGTGACAAGTCATGAACCTGCAGCTAAATTCCATTTTCAAAAGTCACTATACTATAGAAAGTGTCTCGGACTGTCTCTTAGTCTTTCACTACCTTTTATATGACTCTATGCATCTTCGTTCTCTGACAACCGTGTGTAAAAAAAAAAAATATAGCAAAGGAGAGCAAAAAGCTGCCTCTCTGTGTCCCACTTTCCCACTTTTTCACACGCCTGCAAACTGTCCATGATAACAGCTCTCATTATAAAAAATAAAAAAATAAATCTCTGGGTCTCTCTCGTGCACTTTTCTACACTGAGACAATAGGCATAATGAGAGAGATGGATCCAGATAGACACAGAAAATGAACAGGAAATATACAATAAGATCCATCTTATCTTCCTCCATTGGACTATTAAAGAAACCTACTATTTGGGTCGTAGGTGTGCAATTAAGGGTTTTCTTCTGAACAGTTTATTAATGCAAAGAACCTCCACTAATGTTAGAAGCCTAAAGGATCAAGAAGTCCATTTAGAAGATGGACCAACATGGTGCATAGACTTCTGGGGAGATTTTTAGCATAAATAATCAATGCAGCCAGTAATTGCAGAGCCGCAAAGTCTCCAAAATTGTAGATGGATATTAAAAAAACGGCCAATGAACAGACTGCAGCTGTACACCCTGGTGAAAATAAGAGAGCAAGATATATAAGAAATACACACTGATGCACTGAATGAAGGACAAAGATCTGTAGATGGAGTGTATAAGAAACTCCTGCTGCACTACTGAAGACCAGAAGATCAATATTATAACAGATGTGCTTTGTGCTGGGGATTCATGTTCATGACAAGGCAATCAAGAGAGGCAAAGCGGCCAAATCTATGGAATTGTCAGGGATCACGGGTGCAGGGCTAGGTGAGTGCTGGGTGACTGGATGGGAAGACCCAAATGCAGGATACAAACAGGAGTTAGGGAAAAACAGGCTTGAATAAAAAGTAATCAGACTGAACAATGGGGCAAAGGCAAAAACAAAGTCCAAAAAACAGTCTAGGATCTTAACACAGGCGAACAGGGCAATGCAGGGAGAGAACAAAACAAAAAACCAAAACAGTGCAAAAAATCCTTTAACCGTCAAACTGACAATACAGGGCAGAGCAAAACACAAACCTATAAACAGTCCAAAGTCCAAACCAGGTAACTAGGGAGGCAGAGAAGAACAAGGATCGGGGTCAGAAACAGGATCATGGTCAGAATCAGGATCAAAAGCAGGATTAAAAACCAGGGCAGGCAGGGTGGCAAGAGTAATCTCAGGGGCTAGGGAGCCGGTAAGATAATCCGAGCTAAAGTCTTGGTTGTCCTCAAATACCGGGAAAAATGGCGAGACGGCCGCCGACCCAGAAGTGCTCACCGCGGAACCGGACGTGCCCACAGTGTGCCCGGGAGATCCTGACAAGAATGGAGTTCTGTGTATTATTATTCAGAGAACCGTATAACTAAACAACAGAACTACAATTACAATATAAATTCAATATAATGGGCAAAACTTGAAAACCTTTGTGAACACCAGCCCATAAGATTCTTATGTGCTTTTTAAAAACCCCATTTAATGTCTCTATTTGCTGTTATAATAACATCCACTGTTCTGGGAAGATTGCGCTTGTGGAGATATTTGTGTTTATTCAGCCACAAGAGCTCTAAAGAAAGGCATGCAACATCTTCCACTTCTTCCACCCTTCTAAACCTTATTTTCCTGGAGCTTACATCAAAAAACATCCTATAAAATGTGCTGGTAACCGTTTGAAAAAGAACCACATAAAGCTAAAAAAAACTTGTCCCAAATACTTTTGACAATTACAATGTAGGTTTTTATGTCAAATGATTTACAATTGCGCAGTTGAGGGCTAAGGATCTTGCTACAAGAACTCAATAGGGAAATTGGGTAATCCTGAGATTGGACCAAGATTTCTCTTGTAGTAGTCTGAAGCCTTGGCCATTGACATAAGTATACAGGTGGTATCAAATAGTTTTGAGACTAGTTCTGCTTACAAGAACATACTTTATTTATCTACGTTTGCACACTATCACCTTCAAAATACTCACCTTGCACAGCAATACAGCGCTCCCAGCATTCTTGCCACCTCTGGAATGTGACCTGGAAGTCTTCATGCACCTTCTGCTATTCACGCTGGATCTCTGCAACAATGTCAAAACGGCGACCTCTAAAACGAATCTTCATCTTCAGGAAGAGGGCAAAGTCCAAAGGAGCCAAATCTGGCGAGTAGGGTGGGTGCAGCAGTGAGATCATGATTGATTGTTCTCCGACGATCATCATGCACAAGTTGCTGAATGATTTCATCATTTTTGGGGCTTAAGCTCGTTGAAGGTCTTCCGGACCTCTCGTCGTCTTCCAGTGAAGTTCTTTCAAACTTGGAGCATGCATGCCCATTAAAACACCTCGCCATATGCCAAAGTATGTCACAACAAATTTCTTGTGGCAGATTTGCCCAGTTTCACTCATAATTTAATGTTTGCTCTTTATTCTAACTTGCTGTTCGTAATGAAATCGCAGCCGTGGTAACGAATAGCACCAGTTAGCACCATTAGTCTTTAAACTTTCTGATACCACCTCGTATGATTTACTTAGACATGAGAACCTGTCTAACGGACAATCAACAACCAGGAAAAAATGGTCCTACACCTTATTTCCTTTAGGCAAAACTGATTAACAGTAGTGTGTTACAATTTGTTGCTCTTTATCTATTGCAAAAGCTACCAATCTGGACCAAGGCACAATCTAGATGTGCTTTGATTAATTGCTGTGAACATAAATGCAAGGCAACCACTGGACTGAGGAACACTGTACTGTAGTAGCTCCTTCAGAATAAATATAAATTACATGTGAGTGAATGTATGTCAAATCTTACTAAACATGTTGCTTGATGCCATCCATGTCTTCATGGGTTCATTTCTGGCATTGCCGACAAGCATCAGTGTTTTCCTGGAAGCCAAAAGTGGAAACACAACAACGCGGTGATGTGGGAGAACTTCGGAAGACTGAAGACAAGTCTTTTCAGATGCTTTCTGAATCAGTTGAAGGGGGTTTGATGGCACTTAGGGGAAGATCCTGCCAGGAAGTCCAAGAAATCTCAGAGATTTCAAGGGACCGAACAAAGAGCAGAGTGATGAGCAAGGAAAAAAATGTCCGAATCCTCCAGGAGCTGTGGAGGTCTATTTATATTTGATGGAAACAGGTCTAGTTCGTCTACATCAGCCTTGACTTTATGTTCCAGTAAATCTGAAGATTCCTCCACCAGTGAGACGGGATTCTTCCCGAGTACCTTTTAATTTCTAGTGTTTGAGTTCATTAGACAACCTGAACATAATGTCAAAAAGTCTGAATGAACATTGGAGTTGGGAAGGATTGAAGGTACCTCTTCAACATCAGAATGAATGAGCTTATTGGAAAAGAATTAGTAAAACTAAGAGTTGAATCTATATATGAATAAAATAAAATAAAAAACCAGCACATTATGTCTGTATTCGCCTCTAGAGGCCGCTGTTGTAATGACAGCAGATCAAAGACCGGAAAAACTATCAGTATGGATTTTTGCCAATAGCCAATAGCAATCAACTGTCATGTATATTAATCGGCAAAACCGATTTATCTGTCGACTAATAGCCAAAGGGTTAAAATTATTTGTTAAACTTGTTTACCACAGATTTTGTTGTATCTAGAACTCTAGAAGTTCCCAGAAGAGTGAATGTTATTATAACAGGACATTTGAACTAAATGTAAAATTTTAAAACTAGAAAAAAATAAATTCATAAAAATAAATGAAATATTCTATATATATTTAACATATTCAAATGACAAAATGCAAAAATAGAAAGTGTGTTTTCTATTCCTGTTTATCCTGAAGAAAATAACTTAATTTTTTTTTATACTGAGAACTGACTAGTGTATTAAAATAAAACATTACTGTATACAGTTGTTTTTACTGGATATGTATCATCATAGACACATTAGCTGTAATGCAATACATCATACAACACACTTCTAGGCTCCCTAATAAGTATGCTAGCAGAAATCAATACAAATTCCCACTTCCAAGTCGAATGCAGACCAAAGTTGCTTATTTTACCGTTGCTTTTCTCCTTAGACCTCTCCTTCTTGCAGTCCATTTTCTGCCCTCTACAACCCTCCTCCAAGTTATTTGAGTGTGAGTTTCTTTTCCACTCATCAATTGAAGGGTGCCAATAATTCTAAAGTCGGATGTGAAAGAGTTGTACTCGCACCCACACAGCTGGCATTCACGAGCCGGTCAAATAATAGTGTTCTAATGAGGAAAGTGTTTCACATAAGTGCAAACGTCAGTATGTACACTTTTACAGAGAAGTTGATTATATAGACGTTTCTGACGTGTATAGACAGCGAGGCTTCACATTCCGTGCTACCAAAGCACGTAAAACGTCCTGCTTGTTCTCGCGGCGTGTCGGTAAATAAAAATAGACGGTGATCGTGTGACTCAAAGGAGCAGTTGATAAGAAAAAAAAAGCAAAGCATGCGCTTTCCACTCGAAGCGGCAATTTTCTCTTGATTGCAGGCCTTAAAGAGAGCGCAGCTGCAGAACAGCGAGGGAAAGTTGTTAATTTAGCACGCCGGCGTCTCGTCACGGACGGCGCCTGTGCGACGTTGGCACATTAGTGCCTTGCGGTTGGCGGCTTCTTCGCTCGTTCACACTCTTCCAAGATGAGAAGCAGCGGAGATGTCGTGACTGCTCGCCACTTGGCCGTGCACGCTCGCAACGGGGCTCAAAATAACCAGCGCTGAAGATGCAGAAGAGCACGATGGAGAAAAACTTGGAACCCTCTGTGTCTTAGTCACACAGATTTACTGCCGCACAGATGCTTGAGGAATTCAGAAGGTGGCGATTCGTTATTAATGCAGTGATGGACGAAGTACACAAACCGTGTACTTGAATAAAAGCAGAGATACAATAGATAAAATATTACTAGAGTAAATGTGCTTCCTTTCAACTTTCACGTCAATGAAAGTACAAAGGTGTTTGCCTTCAGATGTACTTAAGTATCCAAAGTATTCAAACTCTAATGTGACTCTCAGCACACTGATCTATGAATAGAATGATTTTAATGAGTCAAACACTGATTGATATCTATTACAATCAGCCCAAAACCTTGAAGGAAAAAAAACGATTTCCTTTAGAACCAAATGAAATGATAGGATTTGAAAGCAAGCAGTTTCACGTTAAGGTTTATTTGTATTATTCCTCTCTAAATGTTCTGCTTGCTGTTAAACTGATGCTGAACTGTATGTTGGTGAGAACTAGATTCCACCAAGCGCTAATCAGAACAAGTTAAAAACAGAGCATGCGCTGGACCGTGATTGGTGGATTTGTTTTTTGACTAGTCCTGCCCCACAATTATTAATACAGTGTTAAATCTATAGGCATTTATCCAAAACATTCTTCTAGGTTGTGACCTGGTAAGTGGACATTCGATCTACATTTGCTAGAGCACTTCTAATAGCAGGAAGTCAATTATAAATGTAAATATAAATGAATAAAATTCTTTAATTCGTAAATGGTTCATTCCTGTTTAGACTGATAAAACACTCAGGAATATACCAGTACAGAAAAAAAATCACCTCTGGAATGATATAAGTACCTCCTGTATTGTAAAGTATGAGTTGCTTGAAGCTTGCTGCTTTACCCAATCAGATTTGGCCAATTAATAGCTGTTTTTTATTCCGCAATGGCTGAGGAGAAGGAATTGATTTGGTTGCACAATTTGTAGATTTGCAAGAAAAACAGGACATCGTGAGGAAAGGTCGGCTAAAACAGTTCCAAACAGAAACTTTTATACTTCTTCTAGAATTTGCACAAAAACATACCAATTGCCTTCATTTCAAATCCCCAGGAAAACTGTAATGCATAGAAAAAAATACACAGAAAACCCTGAGGTTAATATCAGTGGCTTTGCTGCTGTAGATATGATGTATTCAGGTGGTGCAGCTGTGGCTACAATGAAAGGAGACGTGTTGAATTGTGTTCATTGGGTTTCTTGCTTTATTAACGACATTCATCCTCATTGTATGAGATTCCTGTCTGTGATGCAGAGCTCCGTTATACTGCGTTTCTCTATAATAGTGATAGTTTCTATAGCCATGGCTTCAAAATGATGGTTATTAATAATGATGGACTTGGGTAGGACACCACTGAAATCCTAGGTGTGAAATACATGGCCCAACAACTGTCAGGTGATTATTTTCCGTTAACAGTTCACCCAGCTTTGATTTATTCCTTACATAAGACTCTATCCCCACCATCAAGCAGATTCATGAAGCTGTAACACGATCCGCCATTCTGTTTGACGACTTCAGGCCTTTCATCAATCCAGTAGCTCTTTCAGATGAAAAAAAAAAAATGCTCCACCAATTTTTAACCAGCTGCCATGATCTCTTATCATATTCATGACGTCTTATTTGGGGCACGACAGAACTGTTTTCACATGCAGCTGCACTCCGGAACTTAAAAAAAAAAAAGACCCTCGATTGAGACGTCGAAAACTGACGGTCTGACACGAATTTAGCTCCTTTTTACTGCCAAAGTAAGACGGATGGATAGACGCAAAGAAAGAGAAGGAGGGGAAGGGGGGGTGGGGGCAGAAAGGAAAGAAGGGGTGATTGAATCTTGATTTTTTGTTTGGGCAGGCAGCGTTGTTGGTGCTGTTTGCGAATATTTCTATTCATATGGGAGTTTTCCTCAGTTCTCCTCTCCCTCTCTCCCTCTGTCTCTCTCTCTCCCTCTCTCTCTCAGACTGCTTTGATCACCCCGGTCTTTGAAGCAGTGCTCGGGAAAAAAAAAAAAAAAAAAAAACTGAAAAAGGAGGAAGCAGAAGTCATCGCAAGTTCACGCCTCAACTTGGCGCGACGCAACTGCTGGCAAACTGTGAATCTGCATAAGAGGAATATTTTTGCATAGTTTATATGGAGAGGAGAAAACACACACACATACACACACCTGTTCCTGGGCCACAAACAAACACGTTATGCAACCTATTGTCGTTTTAAAGTGGCCGTACTACCTACATCAGCCAACAACAGTGCTCTCGTCTCCTTTTTTTTTATTACAGTCAAAGCAAAAACTTTCACGGCCCCCTGAAAAACAATAGCAAAGAGTTGACTTCGCTATATGTTTCCCCAATAAGCTTACAACAAACCCTCAGGTCCTCTACAACAATGCAAAGCGGTACAAGCCTGTATTAACAGTCCTGCCTCACTCTTTCACACACTAACAAATGCCTGAGGTAAAATTTCCTTTTTATTTTTATGCTGATGTGGCACCCCTTTCCCAACCCCTTAACACATACCTGAAGAAGAGAAACATCAGCGAGAAAACACAATAAACAGCCAGATGTCAGAATGTAACCCACTGCATACACTAAACACCATATAATAATGTTATATTCTTGGTCGTAAGCGTCAACAGCGTTAAGGCGTTCAAAGAGATCAATAAACAATATTCTTGTTTTGCACAGTAACACAAATGAACTGAAAACATTGGAAAATGTACTTTTCTAGAAACTAGAGTTACATATGCCACTCTTTTTTCCAATACAGATCCAGTTATTCAGAGTATTCAGTTTACACCAATAACATTCTATAATATTATTATTCTGTAATGAAGCAGTTACACCCACTTTGTGCATCGGCATAAAAGTTAACAATGTGATGCAGCGAATTAAAGAAAATACACGTTGGCATTTGTATCGTGATGCATACGTTTGAACCTATTTGCATCTGTAAAAACCGATTTATTTATTATGATTAGTAGATGCACTTTACTTTTTTTATTTAGAATGATTCGTGGCCAATATTTCATATGTAGATTGATTTCTCCTCACTTAACTGTTTCTCATGCACATTCTCTCAGCACCAATGCTACTACGTGAATATGACGTAATCCAACACTACGGAGACGAGGCGTGTCCTGAGAGTCACATAGAACATAGAATCTTCCTCTTTTCCTCCTTCCTGGTGGCTCCATCCTTAGCATTCTCCTACCTATATACCCCATGTCCCTCCTCTGCACATGTCCAAACCACCCCAATCTTGCCTCCCTCACCTTGTCTCCAAAATGTCCTAAATGCGCTGTCCCTCTGATAAACTTGTTTCTAATCCTGTCCATCCTCATCACTCCTAACAAAAAGCTCAACATCTTCAGCTCTGCTACCTTCAGCTCCACCTCCTGTCTTTTACTCAATGCCACTGTCTCTAAACCATACAACATCTCAGGTCTCACCACAGTCCTATAAACTTTCCCTTTCACTCTCGCAGATACACTTCTATCACAAATCACTCCTGTCCACTCTTTTCCACCCACTCCACCTTGCCTGCACTCTTTTCTTCACTTTTCTAGCACACTCTCCATTACTTTGTTCAGTTGTACCTTGGGGACCAGGTACCTTAACTCCTCCACCTTCACCTCTTCTCCCTGCAACCGCACCACAGATGGTCACCTCTTCCCTCAGCCTCGCTTCCACTACTCTTTCGCATAAGTTCATGGTGTGATGAATCAGCTTAATTCCCCTGCAGGTCTGCACATCTCCAAATCCCCTGCACATCTGCAAATTGGTATCAGCACATTTCATTCCTCAGGTATCCTCTCACCTTCCAAAATTTTGTTGAACAATCTGGTTAAAAACTCCACTGCCATCTCTCCTAAACATCTCCATGCTTCCATGCTAAACATCTCCATGCTGAATAGACGGAGGGAGGAAGGTCGATCCACGAGTGGCCACCGGCGGACATCAGCTGGAAAGGCATCCCGAACCGGGAGACTGTGGGTGAGCTCCGGCGTGAAAAGGAAAGCGCAGGATTGAAAACAAAAGAAAACAAAATAAAATAAAGAAATCTCTGTTTGTGCAGTTTTGCCTGTCTCTCTTTCTTCCAGCATGGAACCAGTAGAATGGGCTACAGCATCCAAATATAGACTATTGTTTTTTCCATGATTCCATCATTTGATGTTAGTATTACGCAGAGAACCATATGAGGTATGGGATTGGTGGGCTCTTTGAATATAAAATTATTTATTATTGTGCTACACTACTTACACGTCTTTAGATGCCACAATATTCCCAATGTTCCTAGATTTTTTCATAGAAGAGCCAAACATTGTTCCAAACTGTTCCAACATGACAATCCCCCTGTGCACAAAGCTAGCTCCATGAAGATATGGTTTACATGGGTTGGTTGGAGTGGAAGTTTTGCTCAACCCTACTGAACACCTTTGGGATGAATTGGAATGCTGATTGCACACACACAATCTCCACAAGCACACTCCAAAATCTATTGGAACTTCTTCCCAGAAGAGTGGAGATTTTTATAGCAGCTAATGTGCAAATGTGGAATGGGATGTTAAAAAAACACAAAGTTTTGTCCACAGTCTTTCGTCCATAAAGTGCAGAAAATAAACAAACCCACAACAAACCAAATAAATAAACTGGTGAATGATAATCGATAAATAAATAGAAACTTACATCCTAGAGTAAAATTTGCATTGGTAATATAGCAACAAAGGGCCATTAAACTTGCCGTATAAGTCTTTTAAGAGTAGTTAATTACATTTATTTTTATTTTGAATATAAATAAAAAAAAATACAAAGGAATTTATTATAATTTAGCGCCTTCTTATTAAAATTTGAATTATGACCAATAAAACCAATGAATTAAATTCTCAACAATGCAGTCCTACAAAGTTTATGGTGGAGTATGCTTGGAATTTTTTTTTATTATACTGTATATTATTAGCATAATGCTTTGTATCTACATTATTAAACTTTTGCATATTTATCTGTGTGGTTACGCGACAAAGCATACAATCATTATTATCGAGTTTTATCATCGCATACACTAAAAAAGCTGCATCATACAGCATCAAGGAAACTCCACCTGCTTGTATTAACCTACACTGTGATGCACAACGATCCAGCGCCCCTTTCTCTCCGTTTGCTTCACAGTTTCGTCTTGCCCTCAGTCCACTCGAAGGCTTCGAGAAGCGAACGCTTATCATGGTCGAGGGTCATCTGGCCCACGCTCGCTCTCCAGCTTGCCCTGCACAAGCGCTCTCTTTCTCTCTTGAGCTTAGCCGAAGTGTTTAGCAAGCGAGTGCCGGAAGGAAGCAGGTGTGCGGTAAACGGAGAGATTACTGAACGGAGTGCGGGGGCCGGAGGGAGCAGATCTGGGGGCGAGCGAGTGTGCAGTGAAACATTGGTGTTGATTGATCGCTCTACACCGAAGAGTCCAGCACAGGCACCGAAGGAGCTCAGGGCTCATCGTACACTCTGTACTGGTGTGTGTGTTTGTGTGGGAAAGAGGACGGAGTTAAGTCTGTGCTTTAGCGCCAGATGAAACAAAGCTTTACCAGGACCTTCAGAATCCCAGCTGTTAGATTTCATAAGAAAAAGCAATGCCAGAGTGAGGGGACTTCTTTTTGTTTTGCTAGCAATTGTGTGAAATGAAATCTTGGAGCCTTGACACAACAAATGTAGCATCTTCTGTGTCATTTTGGTCAGCATGAAGAGTTTTTGTCAAGATCCTGCTATGTAGATAAAAACTGCATGCTCAAACAGTCTGGAAAAGCAAAAAACATGGCTGAAGGAGGAAAGAAAAAGAAAAGAAAGGTGCTTAATACTGGTTGCATGTACTTTACAGCACAGTCTTCGCATATCCATGTGATGTTAGGAAGCAGGGGACAGAGCACAGGGTCAGCCATTATACAGCACCCAGGGTTAAAGGCCTTGCTCAATGGCCCCAAGAGTGGCAGCTTGGCGTTACCAGTGCTAGAACCCCCAACCATCCAACTTCTAGATTGACCCATAGTAAGAATTTACCATTAGGTTCATATTCACGGAATTTATCCATAGCGATGTTATCTAATTTATACAAGTAAACAGTTGAGGGTTAAGGGCCTTGTTCAAGGGCCTCCAAGAGTGGCAGCTTGGAAATACTGGGGCTTGAGACCCTGATCTTCTAATCAGTAACCCAGAGCCTTAAGCACTGAGCTACCACTTTCCCAAATCGTAATAATGCATTTGTTATAATGAATCATAGTATATTTAGGCCAAAATTGTATAATATTTTCCATAAAGGGGCAGGTTTTCATTCCAAACAATCAAGGGCCACACCTGATAGTCATTGAAAAGGTAGAATTTGATGTGGACACTCCTGCTTTAGGCATTGACATAAAGACAGGTGGTGCAGCTGGAGGAGACAGAGTTGAAGTAGCTGCGATTTTCATCCTAAGTGATGTGGATGGACAGGATTAAAAAACAAGTTTATTTGAAGAACTGTGCAGGTAGGACGTTTTGCAGAAAGAGGTGCGATTGAGATGGTTCGGAGAGACATAAGGTATGTAGTTGGAAGAATGCTGAGGATGGAGGAAAAGTAAAAGACCAAGGAGGAGGTTTATGGATGTGGTAAAGGAAAACATGCAGGGGGTTGGTTTAAAAGAGGTAGACGGATGATCCTCGGTGGTGACCCCTAATGGGAACAGCCAAAACAAGATAAAGAAGGAGTGTTGTTTCTTCGGAGCGAATCTGAGTAAAGCTATCGACTCTATATGGATGAGACGCATCAGTCTGAGAATTTGATGAATGCATTCATTTGTCGGCATTCACAATTCATCCTTAAAGATTCTCTTCTTATCAACCTTTTTTGAAAACAAAAGCAAATCTGACGAAACGAGGTGGTATCAAAAGGACTGATTTTGTAACACGTCAGCAGATGGCAGCACAAGGCTGCACACGCAGTCACAGGGAGCACCGACCTTCATAAGTCAGTGTGCCAAAGACATCATCTGGTGTACATCGGGAGCCGCGCTAATCTGACCACGTGTGCACCCTGTCACCGAGCTTTTCACACGTGAGTTTTTTGGCGGAAACAACATGGTCTCACTTCTGCACCCACCCTAATCCCCAGATTTGGCTTTTGTGGACTTCTCTCTCTTTCTAAAGATGAAGATTCGGCTCAAAGTTTGCTGTTTTGACACCATTGTGGAGATCCAGAGCAAATAGCAGAAAATACTTGACATGCTTTGAAAAGAAGACTTCCAGGACACATTTCAGAAGGGCAGAAATGTTGGTAGCGCTGAATCGCTGTGCAATGGGACTATTTTAAAGGTGATAGTGTGTAAACATGGATAAATAAAGTACTTCCTTGTAAACGGAGCATATCTCAAAACCTTTTGATACCACCTCGTACTGTACATACTCTCTCTTTTCTGACTAACCAAATGCATGTAGCTAGACTCTGGCCAATGAGCTGCCATTGGCTAAATCATTTACATAAAATACACAACAAGGGACTCCCCTACAAAAACCTAGCTAGGTCATGTTACTAGATTCAATGATCTACAAATAGTTTTTTATGTACAATGAAAAAGGATCTGATTACGCTACAATGTTTTCTTTTTCAGGTACTTAGATCAGACTACTGAAATAATCTGCACTTTGCTGAGTCTGTATTTGAAGTGTGATCAATCACCGTTATATAATAGTAACACTATAGTAATATTATATAATATAAACACTTTTTATATCAAACATGCTGCTCAAAGGAGAAACCCTTCTCTCTGAGGCAACCATACTTTGTGGGTCAGTGAAACAGGAAAAGAGGCATCTATCAATCAAATCATTTACATTTTACATTTAAGCCATTTAGCAGATGCCCTGATTCAGAAAGATTTACATTTATCTCATTTATACAACTAAGTAGCTCTGGGGTTCTCAGGGGACCAGGAGTGGTATATTACTGTGGCTGGGATTTGAACTCATGATTCAAAGTACAATGTTTTAACCACTAAACTACCGCCTCACCATGCAAATCAGTTTAGTACTGAGTACCAATTCACTGAGTTGTCTAAGTTCCTGGGTTTATATTTTTAGCATTTGGCAGATGCTTATCCAAAGTGACTTATGCTTACGTCATATATATTTCGCTCCCCACATGCATCGGTGAGCCTCGCCTACCCACAACCTTGTCGTCGTTTCACCACTGTTCCTACCTTGGACATCTTTTAACAAATTCTGGCCACAAGACATCCCACAAGAGCTACAGTTTTGGAAATGCTCTGACCCAGTCACCTAGACGTCACAATTTAGCCTTCGTCAGATTTGCTCAAATCCTTACGCTTTCACATTTTTTCCTGCCTCTAACAAATCAAATATAAGGAGAAAATGTTCACTTGCTGTCTAATATATCCCATCCACTTACAGGTGCCATGACAAAGAGATCATCAGTGCTATTCACTTCACCTGTTATAATGTTATGTCAAAGGTATGCTTGATCGGAGGATACTTAATATTCTTCTCCCCCTGCTGCCCCTAAACTCCTCTTCTCTTCTTTACTTTCTCCATTGAGCCTGTCCCTTTCTTCTTCTTCTTCTGGCTGGAGTTCTCTTCAATTGGAGACCCTTCTGTCCAGCAGAGGATGATTCCACATGAACAGAATAAAGATGAGTGCAGATTTTCATTGCAGCCAAAAAAGGGCCATTAAAAATGAAGATCTAAACAGGTGGAATCTGGTGTGGCTTGGTTGGAATGAAAACCTGCACCCATGCCGGCCCATTGTGGAAAAGATTGGACGCCGCTGTCTTATTTCTATGGGCTTGGCTCATACGTTTATGATTAGTAGTAAATAAAAACAGTGCTGCTTCATGACTCTTCTGTAGCTGTCGCATTAACCTACAAGCTAAGCGTGATCGCTGTGTGACGGGACGATAATAAATGGAGATACATGTGACAAGTAGGCGATCGTCTGTCACTCTCGGACTGAGGATTACGGATATTAGGTGAGCTGCTCTGTAATGGACTTGATACGCTCTTCAGGTGATGGATTGATATATGACGAGCGCACCGACGCCAACTAGAGGGTTAATGGGGTGTGTGTGTGTGCAATATGTGTGTGCCTGTGTATGTATGTAGCGTATGCTGTCGAATGTAAAGCTTGTTCTCTCTTATGAAATGTGCTAAGCTGCAAATACAGGAGCCAAAACACTTATAAATAAAACAACTCCAGTCTCATTGATTTATTAGAACATGTTAATGTCAATGTGATAATGTTTTGTTTTGTGGTGCTGGTGGTGTGTTGTTTTTTTTTTATTATTATTATTCTGCTGTACATTCTGCTTTCCTGGTCTTACTCTAACTCGAGCCGCAGTCTCAGTGGTGTACACAATCTCCCACTCAGGCAGGAAGTTCTTTCTCTCTGCTCCTGCATATAGAAAATCGATCCCTTACATTAGCCTCCCGCTCTTTTATCCATGGACGCCAAAGCGAAAGGTCTGTGCCGCGTCTCGGCCCCCTGGCAAACAGCCCTCTCACGGCGATCGGGTTCTCACGCTATCAACCGGCGCGCCGAGAGACGAGCGGGCGATCGAGGTGCTAATAAAATCACGCCGTTTATTTCTAGTTCAAACGCTTTCCCGAGCTAGTTTCCATTCTTTTTTCTCTGTAGGAAAGAAAAAAAAGAAAAAAGAAAAGGAAGAAAACGCGTCAGCACCTTCAAACTGCGTGGAAAGTTTGAAACCTTAAGCAAGTGATGACTCAGCGAGAGAAAAAAAAACTGAAGAAAAGAGAAGGAGGGGTGGGAAGAAAGGAGGGAGGGAAAAAAAAGTGTCACATCTACATCTCCTGCTGAGCTGGACTCAACCAAGGAACGCAACACAGCCAAGTTTTAAGATGGAGGGCAAAAGAAAGGAGAGAAAATAAGCCGGTGGGAGAAGTAAAAGCAGGCAAAGAGAAGGAGAAAGGACAAGAGAGAGAAAATATGTAGACAGTCAGAACTTTACATCAAACCTTGTCTCAAATTCAACATCTTTATATCACTATTTGACCTCAACTGGAAAATGAAAAAAAACAAAAAAAAACAGCATGGGAGTAAAGAGTATGATTGTTCTGATTGGTCAGAGGGTAAAGATTCACTTTGTATTGCACTGTAACTCAAATCCCAGGTTTAGAGTAATGGATTCAAGGTTGGAAATATCTATTCTTTTATAGTTTTTAAAGAACATGCATTTTTCTTTTGTTTCTATGTACCAAACTAGTTAAAACGGCAAAAACACAAGAAATGGACAGTAAATGGCAGAAAGAATGTGGAGTCCAAATTTGAAATTTTTTCTCAAACAGAGGATCTTCTTCAAGACAGAGAAATATGTGACCCCCACAGTCAAACATCGAGGTGGAAGCCTAATGATTTGGGGTTGGTTTAGAGCAGGGAAGGTTTCAAACTTATTCCCAGAAGTAAAAGGAGCCAACATGGCAACCATTTCATACTTCAACAACATGCAATTCCATCTGGACTGCGGCTCATTGGATTCGACTTCACCATAAAAGAAGACGATGAGCCGAAGCGTACGTCCGAGCTCTAGAAGTGTTATATAGAGAGCAAACATTCGCTGGAGTGCCCGCAAACATCCCGAACATCTAAAAACCTACCAGCGCCATTTGGATTCCACTTCATGTAGAGTTTGGACATTGGATTTCTTTGAATGTTTAAAGGCTCAAGCATGGAGAAGCTGGTGTTGGATCTATGATGTTGAGCTATTTTATGAGATGCTCAGTAGCTTCTGGTTCCACAACATCAACTGACTGTATAAGATTGTAGAAAGGACATCACTCATAATCTCACACAGTCCGGTGCTAATGATATTTCTCACTCTCAAGTGTTTTGTATCGTTTTATTTATTCACACTCTTGATATCACCCGAATGAGGATGGTTCTATTTTTTTTAATTCTGGTTCCTCTGAAGGTTTCTTCCCTATTTATCTAAGGGAGTTTTTCCTTGCTACAATCGCCCAGGCTGCTCATCAGGGATAAATTCAATCATTCCCTTTAATTCTTAAGTTATGTAAAGCTGCTTTGAGACAATGTCCATTGTGAAAAGCGCTACAGAAATAATCTTGAACTTGCTCCGGGATGAACTGGATCACAAGAAAGAAATCTTTAACTAGTGAAGGACACCTCTGGCAAGCTGTACAAGAGACAGAGCAAAGTGTTTCGGCTGAATGTTCAGAGAAACTGTCTGGATGCTGGGAGTAGGTAAAGCTTTTATCCATACTAAAGGGGGATTTTTCCAGTGAAAATAATTGTTCCTGTTAAAAATAATACAGTGGTTTCGCAATTTCAGGGCAGTAAAGTGAAGAACACTGATTATCTCTTCATCATGGCACCTGTTAGCATGTGGGATATATAAGCCAGCAAGTGAACATTTTGTCCTCAAAGTCGATGTGTTAGAAGAAGGAAAAATGCGCGAGCGTACGGATTTGACAAATTGTGACGTCTAGACGACTGGGTCAGAGCATCTCCGAAACTGCAGCTCTTGTGGGCTGTTCCCGGTCTGCAGCAATCAGTATCTATCAAAAATGCTCCAATGAAGGAAACAGTGGTGAACCGGCGACAGCGTCGTGGACGGCCAAGGCTCATTGATGCACGTGGGGAGCGAAGGCTGGTCCGTGTGGTCCGGTCCAACAGACTGTAGCTCAAATTGCTGAAGTAATGCTGTAAATGCTCAGGACTGCTTTGGCAGCAAAAGGGGGACGAACACAATTTTAGGTAGGTGGTCATGATGGTATGCCTGATCGTTGTATTTTCGAGTACGTTGTCCGCTTTGCACACGTTTTTCAAACCCAGCCGTGACGTAAATGCCGGGATACAGCTGTACGGAACCGGAGCCATTTTTACGTAGGCTTAATGGCAGGAGTCTCTGATAAAGACGGCTTCATTTAGCATACTGTTTAATTAAAAAGCCCGATGACTGTGCGTGTGTGTACGCATAAGAGGGAACGAGAGCAGGGGGTACGAGCGAGAGTTGGGGAAACAATCCGAAGTAAATTAGCTGTGAATCTAACAAATGACAGTAATTAGAGAGGTAGCCTGTGTTGGGAGCTGCAGAAACGAGGCCAAATACAGCTGCAAGTTTAACTGGAGCACAACACAACACACATTTCTGTAAGCATCCACATGGAAAAAAACTAACAAAGAACTTTCTCTCTCGTCAAAGAAATCTTTTCTGTTGCATACACTATTTGTGCAAAAGTTTGTGGACACCTGGGCATAAGATTTGTATGCGTTTTTTTGAACATCCTATTTCCACGTTCCTCATTTGCTGCTAGAATGACCTCCATTCTATGTTGCACTAGATTTCGGGGTGATTTGTGCTCATTCTGATCTTATTAGATTAGATCTTCCACACACATCCAACCCATGTAAAGCATATCTTCATGCATCTGGCTTTGTGCACAGGCACATTGTCATTCTGGAACAGGTTTGGGTTTTCTAGTTTAAGTGAAGGGGAATTTGTCATTCTACCACTTACAGAGACGTCCTTTACCCTTTATTTTCTCTTTTTTCTTAACGCCATGGCAGATTCTTTGGTTATCTTCATGGGGAGAGCTAGGTTTAGTTATACTAAAGTAAATAAGATGTTTAAGATAAATTTTTTCCCAAAAACCTTGGGACTAAATTTGGATTAACTTAATTAGAAAACCTTTACAACAATTATCAACAAAATAAAACGTTTTTCAAAAGAGAAAAAGTATTACAGCCCAGCAAAATATGGGTAATTGACATTGGATTCTGAAAAAATGGACATTTTGGGAATTTTCTCCTGATAATAAAAATGCGTTTATTTGTAAAAAAAAAAACAAACAAACAAAAAAACCCATCAATATTCATTTCGTGCAATTTGTGTTTAAGCAATAATCCCATTCCGTTCATTTATTTTTGGTGTATGCATTTAGATTAGATTCAACTTTATTGTCATTGTGCAAGGTACATGTACAGAGCCAATGAAATGCGGTTAACATCTAACCAGAAGTGCATAAGTGGCCTATTTACAATAAATAACAGTAAGATGAATGTTGGATAATGTTGGTCTCAGATCTGTAAAAGGTATAAGGAATTTTACTGGATCTATAGATCATTTTTTTGCATTAGCAGAAATTCCTGAGTGTCCAAGTGCCCAGCAGGAAAAAAATTATAATAATAAATAAATGATAATTAGATTATAAGGTGGTCAGTTTTTATAGGTCCCAATGCTTTAAAATATGATTTTGAGTCGGTTACTGTATTATTAAAAAATCCTGTTGCAAACATATACAATTGTGTGCCACTATATTTTTGTGAACAGTTAAGGGAAGAGCCACATACAGTATGGGTAGAAAAGTCAGATGCCACAATACTTTTGTCTGTATATATATATATATACACACACACACACACACACACACACACACACACACACACACACACACACACACACACACACACACACACACACACACAAACGAGGTGCAACCCACTTTGGACAATTGAACTGTGACCCGTACGGATGCCAAATGGCTGCTGGGAAAACTACACCGAGGGCAGCGGTGTCACTGCAGTCTGAATAAATCTCTCTGCTCCAGATGGGCGATTTACATTCCCTGTCAAACTCTTGGATGAGTCTCTCTGTTTTCTTTATAGAGCATGCAAAGGCATTTACACATGTTTACCATGTACAAATGCATCCAAATACATTCAAATACACACTTTACACACTGCTTTTTTAGTTTTTTTATTCCTTAAATGGGAAATAATGAATGAATAGTGTGTGTGTGTGTGTGTGTGTGTGTGTGTGTGTGTGTGTGTGTGTGTGTGTGTGTGTGTGTAGCTGGTCACAGCAGGAAAACGGAAACAGAAAACAAAACCGAAACACCAAAAGAAGAACATTTCTTATGCACCGCACGCCTTCGACTTGTTTGTGCTTAAGCTTCAGCCGTGCTGTAAAAAATACAATACAGTAAAAACAATATTTGCTTCACTCTGTCTGAGCTCCTTCCAGATTAGGCTGCAGGTAGAGGCGAGGCGACGATGAGGAAAAAAAGCTCCAGACTGCAGCAAATAAGCGACTTTGTGCTCTATAAAGCCAGACACGCTCCTCTCACGCTGTGCAAGTAGTGCAGCTTTCTGTCAGTCAGACGTGAGGGTTTTCGACATGGTTACTTTCAAGCGTCGATGAATGAATGAATGACCCGTCTGTTCGTACCAGATCAATCAATTAATTGATGAGCTAGCAGTTTGTACTGAACCACACGGACCAGAATGAACAGAACCAGTAGCGCTCTCCAATCTCCTATTACGCCTTCAATCACTTCAACCGATCACATGTTAAGACCTTCACAGCTACCAAAAGACTCCTGGGCCTGGTTTAGGTGAATGAAAAAGATAAGACTTTGGACTGATCAGAAGTTGCTGCTGGGAGTTTAAATCCCAGCAGCATCCATCTTTCTTTGCTGGGCCGTTGAAGCAAGGACCTAAACCCCTACATGTCTATGGAAATGCAGCTGGGACCGCTTGGATAATTTTTTTTTTAAACACCACCATACGTTGTCAAATAAAATTTGTACGTTGTTCGTATAAAATAGTTAATAGTAAGTCGGTCTGGATAAAAGCACCAAAAAGCACCTGCCAAAACCCAGAAATGTAAACAGAAGCGAACGAGTGCGATTTGTTCACAAATGAGACACTGGCAGTTTAAACTGAACTGAAAAAAGTCTGCTCTGGATCAGGCTAATGGGATATTTATAGAACAGGAAGTATAAAGTATACAGTGTTTAAGTCGATCTTTTAAATGATAGAGATCAACTATGAGACAAATCGACGCGTACAGCGACCTGCAAACTGTGGAAAAACAAATAATACGGTTTATAACAATATTACGGGTAGTTTTTTACTTTAAATATTTTTGTGCTGCTAAGCTCTAAATTCTGATTGGTCTGAGAATCATGATTGATTTTCTATAACAGCGCCTTGACACTAGTTTCGGTTCTAATTCAAATCACAGGTTATAATGCATAATAAATCCGCTTGAAGCAACATGTTATCATAACTATAGTAGCTGCTCATCCACATGGACACGAATAATGCAAACAGGAAAACAGGAAAATAATGTTATTTAGCAACCACAAATGTTTATATTGTGAGGTTTTCAGCGTAGGTTTAATATATGAACGGAGTCTCCAGTGACAGTAGAACACAAAGTAATTATAAATGCATGTAAGGAGTCTCCAGTACAAGATTAAGTGTAACTATAAATTGATAAAAGCAACGGTTATTGAAAAAAAATCAGCATGCAAAAACCAGCATGTGTTTTATTTATTATATACTGGGTATACATTAACTCGAAGACTTGCCCCTGGATCAATTATACCTTTAAACGTGGAAATCGACCAATCATTGAGAGTCCAACTCCAATATTAATGGCACCCTGTAATCGAAAGAAATCTATCAAATTGCACACAGTATTTCAAACGCCAACAACCGGAGAAACGATTCACCTTTGTTCAAAAGAAAAAAATATCGTCGTGCTCTGGACCTTCTGTGTCGCATTGGACAGCTATAAAACTCAGTGTAAAATCTGGAATTAGTGACAGACACAGAAAGATGAGCAGCCAGCCTTGTGAGACGATGCGCCTATGAAGAATCGTGACAGCTTCATTTATCGTGTCTTTTCAGATGAACGAATCGAAAACAGATTCTGGACCAAAGCGAAACAGAAGAGTGCTTTAAAGTGTATATTTGTGTGTGGTGGGAGAGTTAGGGGGCTTTTGTGCCCTTAAGGACCAAATCGGCAAGAAAAGGCATCACTCAGGAGTAAGAGAAAGAGAAAGCAAAAGAGAGAAAGAGAGAGAGATAAAACGTTGGAATGGGTGACAGATTAAAAGACTTGATCTACACTATCGTATGTACAGCCAGGTGACAAATTAAGTGATTCTGACTGACCCTGCTTATCTTCTGATCTAATGTTACTATCCTGGTGCTCTCGTCCGCCCCCCGTCCACAGGACACAGGGGCACATTGAATGGTTTACTGAGGATAAACATGGTGTAAATGATATGCTACGATCTTCACACTCACCAAATCTCAACCTAAATGAGAATTGTGGGACATTTCAGGGTGAGGTGTCAGATCAACAAACACTGAATGAAAACACTGTGCTTCATTTAATCAGTACAATTCACCAGCTGGTGTATACAGAATTAAAGAACCAGATAAATACACTACATGGACAAAAGTATTGAGACACCTGACTTTTTCCAGCCATATGTGGGTCTTCTCTAGACTTGGACACACAATTGGATACTTTACTTAAACTAGGAGACCCAAAGCTGTGCTATGATAATGCTACCATTTCTTTTCCAGTTTCTTTTATCTATCTATCTATCTATCTATCTATCTATCTATCTATCTGTCTGTCTGTCTGTCTGTCTGTCTGTCTGTCTGTCTGTCCGTCCGTCCGTCCGTCCGTCCGTCCGTCCGTCCGTCCGTCCGTCCGTCCGTCCGTCCGTCCGTCCGTCCGTCCGTCCGTCCGTCCGTCCGTCCGTCCGTCCGTCCGTCCGTCCGTCCGTCCGTCCGTCCGTCCGCCCGCCCGCCCGCCCGCCCATCCATCCATCCATCCATCCATCCATCCATCCATCCAATCATCCATCCATCCATCTGTTTACAGGTTTTACATTTGTAAATTAACAAAAACTCAATAGAATCCTGATTTACAATAAAATAACTGATTTTAATAGAAAATGGTAATGTTTCATAGCAACATACACTCCTTCCAAAAAAAGCTAAACAAACACACTGACAAAGAAAACTTTCACTGTATGAACAATTTCACCATATTTCTTTTCTATATCTGTTTATATGACATCTTCAGCATGCTGGTATGAAAACTATAAGTGATCTGGAGAAAAGCGGATGCATTACTACAATCCTGGGCTTCGTCCTACAGTATCCCCGAGCTGCTGTTATAGAAAACGAACGAGCAATCAATGAAATATATGTTTACAGGGCAATGCTATGACAATTTAATGTGTCCTTACAGACTGGCAGCAGGTCAGTAAAACACACACACACACACACACACACACACACACACACACACACACAAGTGACTGATTAGTATTTTGCAATAGTAGATTAGCTCGTCAAAAACGACTTTAGAAAATGACTCCTGATTGCGCCTCTGTTTGGTTTTGCGTCCCACTGAAGGGAAAATGCCGAAAAAACAAATCACGGACAGACAAAGCTTTAAGCTTTGAGAGTGTTCATTTTAAGGCAGGTTGCTCAGATTTGCTGTATCTAAAATGCTGTAAACAAACATGATAAAAAAGAAATAAAAACTCCTTTGTCTGGTAAAAATTGGTGTTAGTGTTTCTATATAACAAATCTGTCGCTGTGTGATTTTGTGTTTCGATTGTAGTTTTGGGCAATGAAAAGAAAACGAAAGGTGACTCGGCAAATTGTAAGTGTAAAAGAAAAAAAGAGAGGAAGAGAGAGAGTGAGAAGAGCAAGAGAGGGAACAGTAGAAGCATACATTCGAGAAAACGAAATGCAAAGGGTGAACACCACGGTGCCACTTATAATGAGATCCGAGGGCCGTCTGCCAAAAAGCCTGCTGAATATTTCTGCAATATCTTTAGTATTGACGGGCCGAGCGAGCCTTCCGGCACATTCTTGTACAGGGTGACAGTGTCGCAGCAACGACAAAAGATCAAGACCTTCCTGTTCCAGTGGATTTTGTCAGACTGAAGGATAGTCGACATCGTTTTTGGGTGAAGTACCTGGGTCGCGTCTTCTACGATTGGAATCAAACCCTGGAGAATAAATGGCAGGGCTTCCTCAAATGCCTGTGTACTCAAGCAAATCTGCATTCTGTCGTAGATGACGGCTGAATGCTGACTAGTAGTAAAATTTATATGTAACTTTGCTAATAAAAATGCAGTTTTTACCACAAAACAATCACAAAAGTCAGTGGATAGGATGTTTTTTCCCCATCTTTGGAATAATTGGTGGAAATGTAGAGCTGCTATACATTAAATTGCTATAATAAATGAAGGTGTAACTTCCCCGGAGACTTTTTCTTAATTTCCATATAATTCTCCTTTTGGTGCAGTTTGTCATAATGGAAATGAAGATCAGGAAAGGAAGCTAGCAGTGTTGTAAATTTGTTTATCAGAATAAAAAAAGAGCCTTTCGGATTACAGGAACATACATGGAAATGCTTGTGTCTTATTGGCTGACAAGCTCTGGCCAATGTTAGCTCACCTAGTCAGTTAGTATGAGGTAAAAAATGGATATACACAATTTCTTACCATTAAAAAGGTTAAAACTGTACTTAAGTATTCCAAGTACTATGATTTACTTTACCTATAATCAATTATGGCCTTTTATCATTTTTGTCACAAGACTCTTTGCTGAATCAACCCAGTTTATGTGAAAAGACTCTGTTACTCTCAGCACACCGATCTTTTAATAGAATGATATTAATAAGTCAAACACTGATATCTATTACCACCTTCTTTTCACACAAATTATGTCATGTGTGTTGTGGTGAGTTCGAGTTTCCTCCATCATTTATTCCTCTCAAATGTTCTGCTTGCTGTTGAACTGAACTCATGCTGAACTGTATGTTATAGTGATGGCCATTCGTAAACGTTTCGTTCATTTTCAACGAGTCTTTAATGTGACTCAGAAAAACGAGTCGTCTCAAAGGGTTATTCGTTCATTTTCTACTGGACGCACACGAGCAAAGCCTCACAAAATCCCCTTCATTCTTTTGTCACGTGACTCCCGTAGACGCTACACAATGGTTTTGGATCAGGTTTTCTTTATTGTTACAATAATTATGGGAGTCACGTGACAAAAATACGAAAGACACGGCCCATAATTTGTCCTTAGCTGCATCGTCATAGTTTCATTATTGGAATATATGTTGGTGATAAGTAGATACTGAAAGCGGCAATTGAAACGAGTTTAAGACAGAGTGCACACTCGACCCTGATTGGTTTCTCGCTGCTTTCCCGACCAGTTATGTTTTTATCCACTCAAATAAAAAGGAACGACTGATTTCGCAAAAAGGAAGATATGTGAATGTGTCTCCCTAAATTACATTTCGAATGACCGTTCGCAGCATGAATTTGTTCGTAAGTTGTTACTGTGTTCGTTATTGACTATGCATATCTCCTAATAATGTAAGAGCTATAAATACCACTTTTGTACGTCACCCTGAATAAGGGAGTCTGCTAAATGCCGCAAATGTAAATGTAAATACTATCAAATAAACAATACAATATACTAAAACAAATTGAAATAATTTAAATACTGTATACAATATTTTGTATTAAGTAATAAAATATATATTTTTTAAATAATAAAATAAAATTCACTTAAAAAAATTCATTCGCCCGAGTCATCATGTAGAGTTACGGTCCACGACTAGCTGGGGGCGGCTCTCCTCCGTTTTGAATTTTTTTCGACTTCGAACTAATATTTCACTTTGAGGACAGGTTTGTTTGTATCCGCGAAAGTCTGTAAAGTTAATGTTCGTAAAGTGGGGAGCATCTGTATTTCAGTAAAGAAAAAACAAATATGCGAAAAAGCTACTTAAGTACAGTACACAATTACATTTTCTTAATTACTGTCACCAATGTTTAGAGGTCTTACTTCCCAGGTTAAATTCCCAACTGTAGGAATAAAAGGAAACTGGAAGAATCAGTAGATTTCACTAACTAAGCCTGACTTTCTATCTTTGGCCCAGGCACCAGATATGTTACAGAGGTTAAGCATTTAAACATCATGTTAGAAGATCAAGAGGGTAAGAAAAGAGAAAGGACAAACAGGGAAGAAGTGCATCGGGTTAAGGCTGAGTGCAAGGCTGGTCTCTGAAGGGCAAGAGAGATAGAGCTACTTAAAGATTCACTTTGCAGCAGGAGCCTCCCCGATCCCGGCCTTTTTGACGAGGGCTTTGACAGGCACGGGCAGGACTGCAGTCCTAATCGGAGGCGTGATCTGCTCCCAGAGATCGCAGTGCAGTGCAGGCAGAGAGACGGTGGAAGAATAGAAGGAGAAAGACAGCGAGGATGAGAGGCGGCCCTGCCTCTTGCCACCGGTTTTACATTATGCATACGCTCGCTGTCTGTAAGCGTGAATCATATCGGAGTTGATCTACCAGCATAGACCGCCTTCACAAAAGTGTTTGTGAGAAAGAAAGGGTAATGGAGAGAAAGAGGTCGATATCGGCGCGCGGCGGAAAAGAAAAGACAGAGAGTGCGAGAGTAAAAGTCGAAAGAGGTGCAGCTCTCATGCTGGAAAACCTCTGAAGTAAGTCCCTAATCACGGAATAGCTCTGTTATGATGATGATGAGGAAGCTGTAACCATGGCGCATATTTCCGCCTTTCAATTTCGTATTCTGTCAAACGTTCACGGAAAAGCTTCCCCACAGGCTGAAGAAAAAAACAAAAACCAAAAAAAACAGGCCACAGCCAGTGATGTCTTAATCACCGCTGTCCTAATCCGTAAAGATGAATTCGGCTGGAGCGTTCCATCTCTGCACTCGTATCCAGACTTTTCTGCTGTCGAGTCGGCCAAAACCTGGGACTTCTCTACGCTTCTGTGCACTAATGAAGCCTCTCTAGCTCGACGTTTCTGCGGAATGTGGTGGCGAACAGATGTTGGGATGATGTGCTCAGTCAGACAAGAGTGCAAGAGAAAGAGCGAAGGGGTATAATTACAGGAAACACTGTGACATGCTCGCCTACAAGAGGAAGTGCTTCTGAATATATTACAGTTTTGTTGTTTGTGTTTACAAGATGGTAGTTTGAAATGGATCATTATTGTTGGGGAACCGTTTTGTTACCTTCGAGTTGCCCTAGAAATACTGCAGGGGTGGGGAGCAATCATGGTAATCAAAGAGCGTTTGAAAAGAACTAAGCTGAAGCAAACCGCAGTTATTCCACGACAATTTGCCACATTTGGAGGATTCAAAATTCAAATTTGAAGGATTCAAACTTCACAGAGACTTCAACTTCACTGAATACTGATATGGGAATTTACAACATTGAGTAACAGCTGAACTGATTTGGCTGCAATAACCTTTGATTGCACTGCAGTACGTGTTTTATGGAACTGCTCTTCACAAATGATAGATACTTAGGATTCTTCAAAATATTTAGGCACTAGGGATGTACAGCTCCATAACTGAGGCAAATCGATTCACATCTTGATGCATAAGTCAACGATACAAAACATTAAAGATACATATGAAGCAGCTACCGACGCAATACGATTTACCCCTATTGCGATGCAGTGCGAACAGATTTCGATTTGATTCATTGGCAATGCGACTCAGTGCAAATCAAATCATCACAGCAAATCATAAATTGACTTACAGTAAGTGCCTTCTGAATTCTAAATCACTTCTGCCACCCTTTCACAAACAGGCCTTTGCAGTGCAAAAAAAACCTGTGGTCTTTTCCTGTTCTGTCTCCAGGAGGATGCAGCTCTACCTCTGCCATGTTAATCTGCATTCTATGTGACTCTCAGAACATGCCTCGGTCTCCACAGTGTTGTGATGCGTCATATTTACATAGCAGCATCGATGCTGAGAGAACAAGTTTCAGAAACAGTTTAGAGACAAGAAATCGATAAAATATAGCCCACAAATTGTTAGTCACGTTCTAAATAATAAAATATAGCACATATACTAATAATTATAAAATCATGCAAACTTGTATACGATCCACAGGTTTTTTATTCGCTGCACCACATTGTTAATAAATCTTACCATCCCTAATAGACACTGATATTTAGATCTCTTACTAGAAACCAACTTAAATCGTCAAAAAGGTTTTCTAAATGTACTTAAGACTAAAACTAAAAAGCCAAGCTACAGGGTTAGGGTTAGTGACTCACCCAGACAGAGGCCGTCAGTCTCTTCGTAGCCGACGCTGCACACGCACTTGCCCAGTGGGACGAGCCAGTCCCCGTCGGCACTGCAGTACAGTCGTGGTGTGTCTCGCTCTTCAGCGTTCAGCACGCACGCCCCCCTGACCTCGACCAGAGCAGATGAGTGGACACGTGGCACCGTGTCCGGGAAGGCAGCCAGGTTCCTCAGCGTAGACGGACATTTCTTGTAGTAGACGCGCACCGAGAGCAGGGCGATGCACGCGCCGACGTCCTGGAAGGCCAGGTAGAAACCTTTGGTGTGCACAGGCCCTAGTTCGCGCACCTCCGTGTTCAGTCGGAGAACTCGTTCGCCAACGTCGGTCTGCGTGAAGCTTTCGTCAGCGGCGATGGTGTCTATCTTGGCGTAGTCGGAGGGCCGGAAGTGGCTATGAGGCTCGTCGGTTTCCAGGTAGTGCAGGTTAAAGGTCTCTTTGCACGTTCCTGATACCCACGGGATGCTGTTGCAGTCGCGCAGGGTAAAGCGCAGCTCGACGTAGATCCTCTGCGCCTCCTGACGTGCGATCCAGCTCGAGCGAAGCCAGTTGTTTTGGTTCGGCTCCATTACGTGGCACACCTGGAAGGTGTGAATGGGCCGGTTCTGCTCGTCCATCTCCGTGATGGCGTCCCACTGCAGGGAAAGGCAGAGAAGGTAAAGATTAGTGATGTCTGGAGATACAGGGTACTCCATGTCGCAAAATTCCGTGAATTTTCAAGATCGGAAACTTTTGAAGAATCTGTGATTTCATTTCAAATCCAGCTACTTCCTCGGACAAAGCATTAATTGCCAGTGACTTCCATATTTATTTTGAAAACCAGGAAGACCCCTTAAAAACAGCAGTTGTATCCATTCTAGATTTAGTAGGGATTAATCGGAATGTCATAGGACCCCCTCATATTGGTGGACACACTCTTGACAGTCTGAAGCTATTTCAGATCACTTCCTCATCTCTTTTAAAATCTGCCTTAGTCATAGCATAATTACCTTGCCACGTCACCGTGTTACACGTACACTCACATCAACTAACGTGGCAAGTTTTATCAAAAGTTATTAATAATGTTATCGACAATAATTCGATCACCGCCTGATCCCACAGAGCTCGACTGGGCTACTGAAAGTCTTAAAACAGACCACTAGGGAATGACAACATAAATGTACATCAGATAAGCTAGCACTATTTCATTGACAATTTACAATTTACATTGACAATATTGAGCTAGCTAGCTCAAATTGTGATGCTCTTTCTTATAAAATCTGCTAGCCAGTTTTCTGTTATCATACAAAAAAAAGTACTGTACTGGTCAAAAGTTTGGACCCATTACAATTTGTAATGTTTTTGAAAATAGTCTATTATTATGCCCATACCTTTCACGACACTTCGCACACTTTTTCAGTCTTGTCTTGTGCATTATCCAGACTAGTCATTTGTTATTTATTCTTTCTCATCCCTTGAGATCTTTATATTTGTCACAGACAGTTTTACATTCTTGCCACGTGTGCACTAATCCCTACAGTGTGAACAGTTAACATGCAATAAGCCTCAATGCCTGTACTGATGTGCAATATTTTGCAATAATTGTGTTATTTATGTGTTTTGTCCACTGTCTTTTGTTCTGTCTTGACTACTGACTGTTATATGTTGATCTACAAATTTAAACCTGTAAATTCGTTTGCTGCTCTGCACCTTGCTGCATGGCTGACTGACAATAAAGTTCACTTTATATGACTTTAAATATCTATAATTGTTCTAATTACTATGAAATCCAGCTGAAATGTCATTTAAAAAAAAAACTGTATTAGATTGCATGCATGGCAGCATATGACCAAACAAAATGTTTATATTTATGTGTATTTGTTATGGTTTATATAGATTTCTCCAAATTTCTAATTAATCCTGATAACTTTCCAATTTGGTATATTTAAAAAATTTCCCAGATTTCTTGGAAAGTTTGCATTAATTTCCCAGAAAATTTCCGCCCCTTTGCATCCCTAATCAAGAGCGCTTCAAGGCTTCAAACAAGTGAATGAATCATTCGGATCCTGGTAGGTCTGTATGGATTTGCGGAACGCAATCGCACAAGCGGTGATCTAATTTATTGGCTCATGCATTTAGCTGCAGCATGAGCAGTCAGGGATATATGCAGCACACCTACTCGATCTATATGACACATAGAGTACATTGACTTATCATGCTCTTGAAAAACACCTTTCCTGTTAGTAACATCATCAGATCACACTCTGATTCTCTGGAGCTGCTTACTATCATTTTCGCAGGCCTTACATCATGCGCCCGTGGTAATCTCCAAATTCCGAGATGTCGTTTAAAATGTGAGACTGTGTGAACAGTAATAGCTTTACACGTCACTGAGTGGAAGGATTGGTCATTATGCCATCACAGGAGCTTAAAGACTTTCTTGCTGTTATCTTTCTTTGGAATCATAAAGCGCCTTTTGTCTTGCTAGCACGATAACATCCACTCTGATCTTTGCTAAAGCTTTAAACGTAGCATTCTATCCTCAGTGCATTAGCACCAGTGTGAAAATGGAATCTTTGATAATGTTAAGTCGTGGTTTATACATTTATTTTCATGGGTGATGTTTAAAGAAAGTCATATATCGTTATAGAAATATATTACAAGAACAAAAAAGCACAGCACAGCTTTGTTCATGCTTGAAATACCGTTATGGATATTTTGAATAATATCTAGTGGGAAATAGGACCACTCCGAGAGGAACGGCCAGCTGTCACATCTGGGCTACTGGGAAAAACACAGAATTGGACTGCAGGCTTATATCGCACCTTCAAATGAAATATAAAAAAATTATAGAAAAGGTTTTATCAAAGAAAACCACATTAGAATATACATGTTATATGTGATATGTCCCTGTCAAAATTTGGGGAACACCTAGTCTTTTATTGTATATGCAACAAACTCAGAAAATGAAAATAAAAAAAATAATAAAATAAAATAAAAATAACAGTATTGGACAAAGAATGAATGGAAGAAAGTGGGCAGATGAAACCAAATTAAAAAAGGTTTGTCTCTAACAAAAGAACGTCTGGTAGACAGAAAGCAGGAGAGAAAGATTTGATCAGACTCCCTCACCCCCACAGTTAAACATGGTGGTGGAAGCTTAATGGTTTGGGGATGTTTTAGAGCAGGGAAGGTTGGAGACTTATTAGAGGTAAAAGGAACCAACATGGCAACCATTCCATACTTCAAAACCATGCAATTCCATCTGGACTGCGGCTCATTGCAAGCGACTTCACCATATAATAAGACGATGACCTGAAGCATACGTTCAAGTTCTCTAGAGAGCAACCAGTCGTCTGGAGTGTTATCTATCATAGAACAGCCTGCCCAGTCACCGCACCTAAATCCTCCCGAACTGCTCTGGGATGAACCGAATCACAAAGTAAGAAAGAAGTAGTGAAGGACTTCTCTGGCAACTTTCACAAGTGTTTGATGAAATAAAGTGTTTCCACACTTTTAACAGAATCTGTATATTTGTTATTTTTTTTCTTCTTACATAACCATCTTGTGTTTTTCCCCAAAAAGCTTTAAATTCCAGCCACACTTTATATCTTCTCTTTCCATATCTAAAACAACTGATAATTCGAAACATAATTCTCTTGACAAGTCAAACTCATCGTGTGCTTCCCGAGCCGCCGCATGCACAAAAAAATACAACCCGTGGCATATTTCAATGATTCCGCCGACTCTCTGCATCCGTCTCGCTTGTTTCTCTCTCTCTCTCTCTTTGTAATTAATTACCAGGGATGCACTTCATTAGCACAAGGCCTTCTCTTCATTCGCTTCAATTATTGAGATAACAAGCTAAGGTCTGCTAATAGCCACTCAATCAAAACAAAAGAAAAAGAAAAAAAAAAAAGATCTCTACACTTCACGCTCCTCAACAGCTGTTAAAATTAAGACTTTGTTTGGCCTTAATGTTAATGCGAGAGTAAATGCAGGTCAGTAAATTACGCTGCTAATGTGTTTGCATGCCTGCTATTAGCATTGCAGAGGATCCCGTTGATGAATGATGCATTAAATTCTACTTTTTTAACAAGCCAACCTGACTGTAGTTGTAGCCAATTTTCATATAGATGATGTACTGCTTCCACAAAACATCTCATTTAGTCAGGGTAAGTTAGGAATACACTGTATAGACAAAGGTTTGTGGATACCTGACCATAACATTGGTATGTGCTTCCTACATGTAGGCCCCATTTGCATTATAATCACCGCTACTCTTCTGGTAAGATGTTCTACTAGATTTAGTAGAGATTTCCGCTCATTCAGCAAGGGTGTTAGTAAAGTCAGGTACTGATGTAAGTGAGGTAAGGAGGCCTGGGGTGCAGTCAGCATTCAAATTTATCCCGAAATTGTTCAGGAGGGTTGAGGTGTGCATATGTCATGCTGGAACAGGTTTAGGTCTTCTAGATCAAGTGAAGGGAAAATGGTATGTTACCACATCTACTGACGTCCTATAAAATTTTGTGGTAAGAGTTAGGAAAAGAACCACATATTGCTGGAAAATTCAGGATTCCCAATACTTTTGTCTGTATAGTGTACCTACAAATAATTGTAATTAATTGAACACTAATTATGGTCAATTCACATTGTCCATAAAGCTCGCAAGACTCTACCATGAGCTGATTGGTTACCTTGTGTACCTTGTTTCCTTGTATGTTGCCTATCATCTGTACTTCTACGTTTACATAACCCATAATAATATGGCTAAACTACCCGGGTTCATATTTCCGTTCCACCCTTCACCTTCCAAGTGCCAATCGTGCAAATCTGCTACTGCGGTCCATCTCATACTACCTTCTCATCAGTAGCATGGTTCTTAATATGTCTATGTTTTAAGCATATATGAAATAGCAAGTATTCATACTTTTTTGGCAGCATCAACATGGCAGATATGTTCCACCAGTTTTAATGATTATGTTGTTCTATGGTTGTCTCAAGTCTTTGTTATTTTTGTATTGACTTGGACTTACTGCCATTTGTACTTGGACACAGAAAATGTGTAAAAACTTACTATCAAATAAACAGATGTGTTAAAAGTGAGTACAAGCACCTTACTGCAAAACTGCAAAAGTTCAAAAGTCACCAATTCTAAGACTTAAGTAAATGTTTGAGTATCTGATTTGAGCAGTACTTGAGTATTTGACTATCTGACTCATATTGAACTTAGGATCAAAGGTGCACTAGTCCTCATCTCCAAGACATGTTAGTGTAAAGCCAAAAACTGTTGATTTGTGAGGATTTATTTCCTAAAATACAAATCAAATTGTACACCTCAACACTGAAAAAAGAAAAAAACCAAAATAATAAAGCTTTTAAATCTTCATTGATCTTGAACAACAAATAAAATGGATGATTTGTCCTAAAAGTGTCCATGTGCAGTGTAAGGTGACAAAGTGACACTGTACTTTACCAGTCCAGAGTTAAAGTTACAGCCCAGAGTTAAAGTGACATATACATAGTGCAAAAATAATTGTGCTGTGAAAGAAAAGTGAGATGGAGAGAGAAGTCCAGGTAGTAGTTGTTCCAACAAATATGTATTCACCACTGCCATCTCCATCCTTTTAGCAAAATCTACCATCTGCTCTTCCACATTCCTCTCCTTAAAGCCATACCTACCCATCACCTTCTCATCACCTCTGTTCCCTTCACCTACATGCCCATTAAAGTCTGCTGGGGCTTGTGCTTGGGCTTGGGACCGGCGCTAAGAGTGCACTGGCTTGTGCAACCCTAATGCCTGGGTTATATATATGAGATATATTTATATATTATATTCAGATTTCTATTTAGTATACCTGTCTGCATTTTTTATTCTGTGATATAAACTGTGAACAAAGCATTTTGTGGTAGAAATAAAAAGAACTTTGTAAAGCATCCTGAATATAAAGTTTTATTTATACAGGATGTAGTGGAATCTTTACCAACATGTCTGATGAAATGAGATATATATGATGTAAAAAAACAAACAAACTTTGCATCCACGGGATCGATTCCACCATACACCATTAATAATTATATTACCCTCACCCTGTGTAAATCTAATCCAGTCCGAATAGGGCTTTATTCTAAGCTTATTTACATCTCTGCCTGAGCCTTTTTTCAAAGAAACAGACCAGATTCTATCTTCAGTCCCCTCTCATCTCTCCTCTTTTCCCCTCCCAAAATCTCATGTCCTGACATTACTCAAGAAGAACAGAGAGCACAGGGAGAGAAAGCGTGTAGCAGAGGCGCACTCTAAATCTCATCCTGGAGGGCTTGAGGATGTATCACCGGGCTTGCGGCAGGGATAAGATATCAGAGAACAGCTTAAGACAGGACACCCACTGATAAAAATGGCTGTGATGGATGAACCCGAAATCACTTGCTACACATCACATTATGCTGGCTGGAGTTCAGAGATTGGGATACAGATGCAATCCAGAAGTAGCGTGGAAGAGACGTGGAGGAAATGCAGGCGGGAAGATGGGAACGCTTTCACGACTTTTCAATAGCGATCATGCCAAGAACAGGATGACGATGTTACTAAAATGGCGTGTACAAAGGTCTCTCAGTTTTCGCATCAAGGACCCACAAAAACACTCATGTCCTTAGAACGATGGATGGTGTCGTTAGTTTAGGTGAGGCTGATGTACAGCAGGTTAGAAGTTTATGAAAGCTTTTGATTGGCAACCGTACAGTAGGTCAAAGAAAGATTTTAAGTCTTGATATGGTGAAGTTTCTAATATAAAAACTTCAAAACCCAAAATAATTAATATAAAAAATTTTAAGGATTAATTAATTAAACAATAGTAGTACAATTGTAATTATATTATAAGGGCGGTAGTTTGCTATTATCATTATTATTATTATTATTATTATTATTATTATTATAATTATTTATAAACTTTGAAAGAAAGAGTCAGTGCTCTGTATCAGTCAATGAATTCTGCACCAAATTTCTGGATAAATTTGAAAACGGTCGTTTGTTCGCCTCCACACATTCGTTTTCAAATCGTTTCACAAAAGTTGCGCATCCAAACTCAAACATCTAAAAAAAAAGCTACATTTTCTTTGACTGTAACCAAAGTCTCAGTGTGGACGGAAGACAAAAATGGAGTGAAAAATATGTGAAAAAGTATTAGTGTGGACATGCCCTAAAAGCCATACAGTACAAATGTCTGTCTTAACTCCTGCCTTAACCTTTGAACCTCTTGATTCGTGTGAATTGTTGCGAGAAAGTCCAACGTCCAAATAGCTAAGTTTTTTTTATCGCGATTCTTTGTTTTATCTCTGTAAAGCTGCTTTGAGACAATGTCCCAAAAAAAGTGGCATACGAATTCAAAAATGTAATTGAATTCTTCCCCAAAACTGTTACCACAAACTTGACGACACACAATTGGATATAGGACGTCCCTGGATGTGGTACTGTAGCATTATACTTTCCCTTGTCAAAGTCAACACTGTTGTGTCTGAATGATCCCAAATTTACACTTCAAAGTCTAGAGGAACATCTTTTCAGGAGAGTGGAGCTTACTCTAGTGGAATAGGATGTTTAAATGGAAGCATACACCAATCCTATAGTCAGGTGTCCACAAACGTTTGTCTATAAAATATATGGGAAAACTTTCTTACTTGAAACAGAAATGGAATTCAGACAATATCACACCATCATATGTCCTTTTAAACTTTTACATATTCCCTGGTCGTCTTCGACCGTGAGGGACATTGGCATGTCTCGGCAACTTATGCAATAAGGCTGTGAAATCATAAAAGTTTGATCGCACCCTAGTGCTCTAAACTTCTCCCGTACGTATGGAGGTTTAATATGGATGAAAGCCTGCGCGGCCATGAAATATAAATGACTGTTTATCAAACGATCTCGTCACCGATTTCCACTCACTCTTTACAACCCTGTGAATAGACCAGCCATCTATTTGTACTTGTGTTCCGAACCCCTCTGGGTACCAATGAGGCTGAATGGCCGATTCTGCCATCCGTACACTGTGTCAACACTATCGCTCGATACACTTACAGCAGCTATTATTTCACTATAGATTTGTGTTTGCCAAGCACAGCCTAGGGTAGGAATCTTCAAACCTATGATTTTTTTTCCTTTCCTCTCTTTACAAGTATGCGCGTCTCCGAGGAACGGTTTAACCGAAGCGAATCTGTCAAAAGACGAGGCTCGCTATCGGGACGTCGCAACGATAGCACATCAAGGGGAAATAAAATACAATTAAGCTCGGGTGAAACCAATTATTGCATAATTATTAAACACACATTAACCTTGGGTAATGAGAGAGCTTTACAAACCAGACACCGACCCTGTCCTTTTGACTCAATAATTGATTAATTGACTTCTCAGTTCTTCAGGGTGACATCTGTGAAATAATTAGACTGCTTTGAATAGACTAGACAGTGACAGTTAAAACCGTCTGGACCACTGTTTGTCAAAAGTCTATGTTTAGCCACACAAAATACAATACCCTTTATTGTAATGGCAATATGAACCTCATATTAGCAATATATATCGAATATACACTGTATTTCCAAAACTATTGGAACACCTGCGTTTGCCAGCCATATGTGGTTCTTCCCCAAATTGTTTGAGGCACACAATTGTATAGGCACGATTAAAGTTCCCATTCCCTTGAACTAAGAGACCCAAAAATGGTTCCAGCATGACAATACCCCTAGCAGCTTCATGAAGATATGCTCAGTGGTCCCCAACCTTTTTTGCGCCACGGACCAGATTAATGTCAGACAATATTTTTACGGACCAGCCTTTAAGGTGTGGCGGATAAATACAACTAAATAAAATGATACGACCGGCATAAAAACTGGTATTTTCTAAATACAGTGGTAACTTGACCTACGAGTGCATTAATGTACGAGTTTTCCGAGGTACGAGCCGTCACTCAGGTCGATTTTTTTTCTTTGTTACGCGAGCAAAAAATAGAGGTACGAGCTGCTAGATGGCAAAGCGAAGCCAGAAAGCGAAGATGGTGACGAAAATTTTGATAAGCAAAGAAGAAAAAGTAAAAAAATTAAAAGTTTAGGAATACGTAGTGTACAGTACTGATAGTAAAAAACGAGTTTTCCCTCCTCCTCCGCCTATTGTCTCCACATCAAGAGTGAGTCATAGACAGATGTGGCGGAGAAAATCCGGTAATTTTCCAAAATAAACATCGTTCAGATTCAGATAATAAATAAAATGGAAATAATGTAAGTATTCTTTCTGTGCGGCCCGGTACCGGGGGTTGGGGACCACTGCTTTACATGGGTTGGAGTGGAAGATCTTGCATGGGAGAATATAATTGGTCAAATAAATCTAGAAGTGCGGCTTAAATTATAATATATAAATTATAACACAATTGTATAGGATGTCTTTTAAAGTAGTAGCATTGCATTTTCCCTTCATTTTCCCCTCACTAGGTGACCCAAACCTTTTTCAGTATGACACTGCCCCTGTGCACAAAGCCAGCTCCATGAAGATATGCTTTAGATGGGTTGGAGTGAAAGATCTTGAGTGGCAGAATATGATGGGTTAATAAAATCTAGAAGTGTGCCTGATAGGCTGGGGCAGTGGTACGAGGTAACCAATCAGCTCACTCATTGAGTTTTGGGGATTTGTGCTTATACAATGCACACTGAGCATGATTACTTCTTCAATTCATTCGGAGAATCGCTAAATACACTATATTGAACAAAGTATTGAAACACTGTTTTTTTTTTTTTTCTTTCAACTGTATATGTTTTTGGATTTGGTAACATTACATTTTCCTTTTACATTCCCCTTACTAGGAGATCCAAACCTGTTCCAGCATTACATGGGTTAAAGTGGAAGTTCTCCTGCTAAAGAGTTGCAACCCTATTGAACACATTTGGGAAAAATGTAAACCCTGACTGAACCCCAGGCCTCCTCACCTCACCTTCATCAGTGCCTGACTTTACTAACCCTCGTATATGATTGATCACAAATCTCCTCAAGCACTCTCCAAAATCTAGTGGAACAGGCTATTAGAATAGGAAACGGGGATTAAATATGGAATGAGATGATCAGAATTATATCAGCTTATTCACAAACTTTTGTCCACATAATGTAAGTTCTAGTTGGGTACAAAAAAAGAAAAGAAAACGCCATCGTTTTTAACAGTAGGTGTCTAACAGGAGTCTCACCAGGGTCCGGGATTATCTGTAGTTTACGACCGATGTTGGTCATAATGCACTTTTATGTGAAGATTGTAGCCAGTTATGGCTGCTGCCGGCACAATACGGTGGTTCAATTAAGTTACGACCCTTTTTTTATTTATTTATTTTTTTTTACTTCTGTATAGCATCTGAGTCGCAGACAATCAATGGCAAACCTTGACATACCGCCTACTGAGCTTTGATGTGACTTGCTGTGTGGGTGGGAACCTGTGAAACCTGAGGCTAATGCGGTAGAAGGTTCAGAAAAATAAAGTTGACTATTTCGTTTGATACCTTTTGGAGCAAACGAGGTGCTTTTGAATTCCAGTAAAAAGATGTAATTACTGCGAGAAGATGTAAACCCGGACAAATAGAGTCTTCACGTAACAGTAGCAAAGACGAAACCTAGTCCCATCAGAGAACATTATTCTGCTGATTAATAGCAAACGCTTATAGTTGGTGTGACTCTTTTAAGGAAATGATACAAGAGGGATTTGGGACAATATAAAGGTTCTTAGGGACTATTAAGAATTGTATTTATGATTGATTTCATGGTCATGGAATGCAGTTACTTTAAACCTGAGGTAGTTTGTAGTGTACAGCGTGACAGAATGATATGGAAGAATATAACTATATATATATATATATATATAGAGTTTGGGTCATTCATGAACAATTCATTCATTCACAATCTTTCATATGACCAAAAGCTAATGAGCTGCCCCAGAGAGCGATTTGTGCATTTAAATTACATCTTTTATATGACTCGAGACTGAATAGTTATCTCAGAGAGAGGTTTTTTTTTTTTTTAATTTTGAAGAAATCTTTTATATGACTCGGGGCTAATGAGTTGTCTTAGGGAGTAATTCATTCTAACAAATCTTTTTTTATTGCTCAGGACAAACGAGTAGTCTCAGTGAGTCATTTGTCGATTTTAAACGAATCTTTTATATGACTCGAGACTAACGAGTTGTCCCTCATTTGTCTTAAAATACCTCATTTGTACAGCGAAAACCATAATTGTCTGCGTACAGGAAATAGAATTGATTAGTTCACTTACCAAGTCTTATGCATTTGTCATATATTCTGTATTAGGTACGTACAAATGTTGTTATTTCCAAACTTCCCTTCAAACATGCAGGTATACAGTTTTATTTATTACTTTTATAGTTAAACAATGCATTTCTGGTTCCAAATTTATAATTCGAAATGTGTGAATTTCTGTCGTGAAGGTTCTTTTCCATATCATTGAATCTGGTAATAAAGGCTAATTTCTTTCTCTTATCCGTATGAAGGGGAAATCATGTAGATAAATCTGGACACTCATTTAAAGCTGCAAATGAACAAAAGACTCTGTACAGAGTACAGACTCTGCTGTCATATGACATGAATGAACGGATGAACGATTCGGACCAAAAGACCCAGTTCTGTTTCTATTATACTATTTATTATTTATTATTGAGAATATGATCAAAACCTTTTGGGCTTAAATGAACAAAAATAAATGAAAAGCAACAACAAATTCAAATTAGTAAAGATCCAATCTTACTATCACTATTGGAATAATTTGAATCTTGAATTACCTTTATTTGGTTAACATTTCCTATTAAATAACAATACCTATACATGTCTTTAGAGGTGCTGGAGTGAGGAAAAAGGGGATTGGTCATAGCTTATTCTTTATGTCTTTATGAATCTTGACAAATTCCATTTATGCCTTTTGTCAGATGCTATCATCCAGAGTGTCTTAGAACTGAACAGTTGAGGAGTAAGGGCCTTGCTCATGGGCCCAGCAATGGCAGGTTTGTTGATGATCTAGAGTGCATTGCCTTAACCACTGAGCTACCACCTCCCTAAATATATATTACCTGTTCTTTCTTGAGGAAGATGCAGCTCTACCTCTGCCATGTTAATTTGTATTCTATGTGACTCTCAGGACACACCTCGGTCTCTATAGTGTTGTGATACTGTACGTCATATTTACCTAGCAGCTGTGATCTTGAGAGAACACGCTTGAAAAAACAGTTTAGCGAAGAGAAATTAATCAACATATAAAATATTGGTCACAAATTATTGGTCACATTCAGAATAACAAAATAACAAAAGTATAGCTAATAATATATAAATCAATTGTATTCATGCCGATGCAAGTTAATTAAATCAAAACATATATATATATATATTTTACCATCACTACTTGTTTATATATATACTGTGTATATATATATATATATATATATATATATATATATATATATATATATATATATATATATATATATATATATATACACACACACAAGTCAATGGTAAATGACATTTCCAGAGAAGCACAATGTTTCAGACAAAACAACTACACAACTGTGGAGGCAAAAGCCTTCTGAAGCCGTAGGAGGTGAAGGTTTTATGTAGGCTTTTCCTCCTACAGCTTTAGAAGCACTCTGCTTTTACAACTGGTAAAGGAGATTTTTTTTTTTTTGAGGTCTTGTTTTCTGGAAATGTCTCATATTCTGATTGTTTCTCAGATTACATATACTTATAGACAATAGAGATCTAGAATGTAGATATTTTGTTAAAAAATGTCTTATTCATATTATATTTCATACCATATCATTGTAAATTTCTTCAGTTCAGATAAACATCTGTGCCAAGTGCTTTAAACTATAAAAATGAAATATGACTAGCAAGAGTTTTAGGGTTCCTGAAGAATCCCACAGGCGAACTGTACAAAAGCGCACTAGTGCATGTTGGTTGAATAGTTAGTTCAAACACCATCAGATCCCTCAACAGAGATTTAACACTAAGGTCACCTGTCCGCCTTCCAGCACTTACTTTTTCTCAGTTGCTTTAGCGTTTTTCAGATCAGTAATAAAATTCTCAAAACTACTTGTTCAACCTCCACATCATTTGTCATTTGTGCTCATCATAAAAACATTTCTTGTTGCTTTGATCAAATTGCGAATGCTTTTGTACATCATTTAATGGATTGTGTACGAGTGTCTGCTGTTTCCTACAGTATCAGTTGTTCATGTTGATCAAAATATATTCTACTGGTTTCACCTGAATAGTTTTAACCCCCAAAACATCTCAGCATCAGTTCACTGTATACATCCTTGAATGAAAAACTGTTACAACAGTTGTCAACATCTGCAATCTAAGATTTCTATTAAACCTTTTTTCTGTAAATGTGTTGAATTAATGAATTGTGCAAATGAATCTTGAATGTCACTAATGAAGGCGAGTGAACGACATCAGATCAACCAATAATCAACCAGTTCTCCAAAACAGGTCAAAGGTGAATCTCGTGAACCTTCAATTGGAAAGTGATTACAGACAGAGCAAAACAGATTTATAAATTATGAAAATGAATGAACAACTAAGAAACAAACAAACGCTTGTACAGTACAGTATAAGTGTAAATCCTGTCTGGACTCTTGTAATCAATATAAATCAAATATGCAATCAAATAAATACATTCGTGCTGCTGAAATTCATAGATGCCAAACAGAAGGAAGTCTAATTTTGTACATTTTCAGTCTTTGTGATTCAAACTATAGTTTATATCAAGAAATACTGAAACTGTGCAGCGTCATACTGACAGCATGAGTAAACACTGTGACGATGTTGTTTGTGAACAATGACAAAGAGACTTTTTATTCTAATGGGAATGAGATGTTCATTCACAAAAATACTCACTTTTGAGAGATGAACTACAGCTTTTGGGAAAAGTACAAGCATTTGCGAGAAATCCAATGTTTTGTGCTGCTTGGTCAAATAGTTTTGAGAAATGCACTGACTAGCTTGCAAATATTAAGGATGATTTGAGAAATACTCCAAAGCAACTGCATTTTTTTTATCTGTGAATATTTAAAGTTCTCCATTCCTGTACTTGTGTCTTGTAGTATGAAAGACGAGGAAACAAAAAGTGGTGAAATGAAGCAAAACAAAGAAAATGAAGACAAAGAAATGCAATGCCAAATACCATGAAACATGAACAGGAACCTGAACATGAAAAAAACAAACAAAAAAAGCATGGCATGAACGACCTATAGTGAAGTGAATGGTGAGCCTGATCTGCTGATGAATCAGGTGCAAACACAAAAACCTGATTTGGACTTTGTGCAATGGCTTGTGGGGAATATAGTGTCTTGGTATAATCCTGACAAATTCAGCAAAAAGTGCAAATCCCCTAATAATACACGACTCCAGTAAAAGTAAAAACTTTTCCAATCGGGTGAAAAGTACAAAATAACTCACTTTTAGTATCAAAAGTTGTGATCCATGTGAATAATTGATGCGATTCAATGTGCTATTCTTCTCCTTCTGAGTTTTTTTAGCTTCACAGGCACACAAGTGAGAGGAATCCTTACTCCACACACACTCTCACTAGGACCTTCTTGTTGTTATATTTACATGAGCAATTGAGGGGTTAAGGGCCTTGCTTAAGGGCCCAGCAGTGGCATCTTGGTAGTGCAGAGATTTGAACTCACAACCTTCCAAACAGAAGGCCAACACTTTAACCACTGCCGCACCAACTAGAAATTGCTCCTTCTTGTCCATTGGCATCTCAGATCAAGGTTCAGTTCAAAGACTTTGATGTATTAAAAAAATAACACATAATGAATAACAAAAATGTCATTTTTTTATCCATTGACGTAATTCTATACGTCAGAGTCATACGACACCATAATCTTTAGGTTTAGAATGTTCTAGGATTCTTTTAAAGTCGGAAAAAAATTCAATCTACTTTTAATCAGACTAGTGAGATTAGCCCTGAGAACATGAAAAATATCTAAATTAGCTCTTGGTAGATTCAGACATATCCCTTAGGGTCATCTCTTAATTATTATTTTTTTTTAAATCTCATTCTGTTTTCATTATCTCACAACTGTTTAACATCCCACACTCAGATACTGCTGTTTGTTCTACAAGGACATAAAAAGTTCACATGAGGAGTTGGGGCAAGTGTGGGGTGGGGGGTTGTGGGACAAAGAAAATCTTATATGATTATGGTGTGTGGTCCTGCTATAGAAGTTTAATAGGAAGTAGGAAGTGGTTGCTCAAGATATTGAGCCTTAAACTCATAACTGCTCGGTTTTATAAACAAGAGCAATGAACTACTGCCAAATGGCGCAAATGTAAATTATGTGTTTATTAGATCCTGGAGATGTTTCGAAAGGCCTTGAATATTGTTTTTAATTCAGGCACCTGTAGCGTAATATTGGCGAATAATGGCAACATGGATGTACATATTTATATGCGTTGTGATATCCATAAAAAACATGTTTAAGCATGTTTTCACAAGGTTAAGTTCTGAGTACAATTGCTTTCTTTCTTTTCTTTAAAAAAAAAGCCACTTTTAATCATATTTTTTAAGAATTTTACTTAAATCTATATCAATTTCACTGTTGTCCGCTGTTATTTTTGACCTACGAATAATAACACTTTAATTTTATATATCATAACTAACTTCAGTAGATATATTGCAGTACTGGAATATTGGCAATGAACACATTTTTATTCAGTATGTCACACATATCCTCTCTCTAAATTCTAAATACCATTGTATATATATATATATATATATATATATATATATATATATATATATATATATATATATATATATATATATATATATATATATATATATATATACATATATATATATATATAATTTGCATTTATATTTATTTACACCTCATGAGTGAGTGTACACATGAAATTAGGCTGTAACATAAAATGTTGAAAAAAGAAACTTTCTGATAAAGATAAGTTTCTTTAAATAGCAATGGAGCTGGTTATAAGGAAAGGCAGACATCAAGAATGTTCTCAAATCTGGTGCCTACATAGTGGATTGAAACTTCCTTTAGACTTTCAAAGAGCTGAGTCATTGGCTGTCTTCAAATAATGACTAAAGATCTTAATGAAGTACTTATCGTACATTAGCCCTCTGTTTTCAAAAAAATTGCCTTATGCTATTTTCATATCCTCTCCATCAGAGTTTTAGGACTGATGGTACTCTTAGTCCTATTGAACAGGTATGAAGACATTGATATTCACTCTGGAAAGGGGCGCCTGCCGTATGCCATTAAGATGAACGCTAATCTTTGACCTCATCACATAAATCTGATTTTCCACCTTTATTTCTGCCCTCAGTACCTGTGTTAGAAAGAATAGGGGACACAAGCTGAATGGACAAGAGCCAGCGAGGTCATCGTCAGCACTTATACATCACTTGTAGTCTTCAGTGACCCTCTTCAAATGCTGGTCCTTATTCTCGCACTGTATCTACAAACTCTTTTGTAAGGAGACAAAGGCACATGCTGAAAGATGAACTCCCTGAAAAGAGGTGATCGGTCGTTCGGGAGAAGAATGAGGGACGCTCGTAGCACGTCCTATCAAGGTGAATTTAACCAAGTCACAGGGGATGCTTCGCCAATGGGTTTCTGTATTTTGGTGTAATATCTAGACGGTCGTGTTGACTGTGATGTTAAGAAAAAAAAGCTTCAAATATATCTATCAACAGTTTGTCTAGAAATCAAAGGTAAGGGTATTTCGTGGTTAAGGATCTGGATACCTGATCATAAGGTCAGGGGTTCAAGTCTCAGCATTGCCAAACTGCTACTGTTGGGCACTTGAGCAAGGCACTCAACCCTATCTGCTCCAGGGGCCCCATACCTGATGGGACAAGTTGAGATAAGCAAAAATGGCAGGAGGTGGAAGACTGGGGTGTTCAGTCTTTGAATGTGCTCAAGGGCCTCTTGGGCCCTTGAGCAAGGCCCCTAACCATCTGTGGTCCAGGGGCACTGTATCATGGCTGCCCCTTGTGCTCTATCCCAAGAATCCTAACATTGATGGGATATGCAAAAAAAATAATTTCACTGTACTGTAAAAAAGTACATGTAATAAGTAAAAAGACCTTTTATAAAGATAATATCACACAGACTGAAAAATATAAGTTTGATGTAATGTAATCTGCTACACAATTGTGTTGGTGTCTGTTTTTCTTTGCATTTTTCTGCACATTTCTTATTTGCAGACCTGCTATATTCCTTTTTCTATCATAGTCTGGTACAGTCTTTTTTTATCCACTTCATAATTCATCCCTAAATAAACTTGGCAACATACAATGGTTCTGTAAATGTTTGCTGATGCTGATTACAGTTAATTATGATTAATGGTGTTAACATTTTGATGTAGGCAGCAGTTGACTCTAATAATTCCCATTCCAACCTTGGTAACCCAACTCAAGACCCGTTTATAAACTTAAGGCTTATTTATACTACAGTATATACACTATATGCACAAATGTATTGGGACACGTGACTTTTCTATCCATATGCGGTTTCTTTTCTAATCTGTTCCTACAAAACTGAAGGCACACAATTGTACAGGATGTCTCTCGATCACTAGTTTAAGATTTTAAATTCATTTCAACTAGGAGGCCCAAACCTTTTTCAGCAGAACAATGCCTCTATGCACAAAGCCAGCTCCATAAAGATATGCTTTACATGGGTTAAAGTGGAAGATCTCCTGCTATAGCTCTCGGACCTCGACCCTACTGAGTAAACCTTTCCGATGAATTGGAACACCAACTGCACCCCAGGTCTCCTCACCCCACCTACATCAGTACCTGACTTTACTGACACCCTTGTGGTTGCATTACCACAAATCTCCACAGGAACACTCCAAAATCGAGTGAAACATCTTTCCAGAATTGTGGAGGTTGTTATAACAGCAAATGGGGACTACATGTGGAATTGTATATTTAAAAAGCACATACAAATCATATGGACATGTGTTCAATAGCTTTTGTCTATATAGTGTAGGTTGGACACTTGGGGTTCTAGTATTTTTGTGTTTAATGTCTAGGGGATGTCTGTGTTTTCTGAAATCTCTACATTTGACAAACACCAACCCACTGTAGTTTCTGACAAAGTCAAACATTGCATGGTTTTTCTCAGAATCAGAATCAGAATCAGGTTTATTGGCCAAGTGTGTTGACACACACAAGGAATTTGGTTCCAGCTGTTTCTATTATAATTTTAAGGACTGTACATTCTTACTGCACATGGACAAGGACTTTGTTCAGACCTGGCTTTCAAGCCTTCAGTGAAAATTAGCTTGGAACCAATGAAGCGATTGCTTGTCCGTGTGAATTAGCCTGAACGCTGTCTGATAAAAATCAATAAAGATCCCGTCGACATTACTCGAGCTTTACATGCGCTGTTTGGAGTGGAAGATCTCCTGCTATAGATCTTGAATGCCTTTGTGATGAATAGAAACGGACAAAGAGCAAATTTAGGAAGTGAGGAAATTATTATGTCAGCAAATAAGGACCGAATGTGAAATGGGATGTTCATCAAACACATACTAATTTTATGTCCAGGTGTCCATAAATATAGTGTATACAGATAATTAATGTAGTGAATGGTGAATATTAATGAATCTCTGTATTCAGCAACACTAGACAAAAAAAAAAAAAAAAACACTGCTCTGGGTTTCGTGTAAAGGGGGGAAAAAGTGGGTAGAGAAAGATTCAAGGGCGATTGGGCATGCAAATGAGACGCAGGCACCGATTTGTCATTTGCTGTGCTGCATGAGCTGATGGTGATGTATTGAGCTCAGCCTAGGTGCTTAGCTCCAGTAGGAGAGGTTTAGAAAACAATATTGGTCTGTTCCCACTGAAAAACGGATTCAAGACACGGTATTGGGGGGAAGAAAGTGTGAGAGTGTGATGAAAGACCTTATAGAGGTACAAAAATTGTATTTGTGTGCATTATAGGGTAGGTCGTAGTAATTTGATGTTGTTTAGTTTTCCCTCTTTAACACGGTAAAAAAAACAAAGGGAATAGAATTGTTTCCCGGGTTTTTTAGAAGCTCGGGTGCGTTCGCTCGCAATGTCAACGTCAGTCCGCAATCCGGTTACGTCTCTGCCGTCCCCCGAGTGTCTTAAATACGCGTTATATGAGACAGCCGCACACACACCACGACTTCAGATAATCACATCCACACAAATTGCCTTTGATGGGGCATCTCTGCTGCCTAGGAATGAGGGATGTTGAGCGATCTGACAATCAGAGACGGGCTTTTGCAGACAGCTCATTCCCTAATGCCAGAGCAGTTTCCGATTTGGCCCAAAATACACCGTGTTAGAAAATCAATCCTGCTTTTCCAGAGGCGCATCAGTCACTTTTATAACTGTCCTGCGAGTGTGTAAATGTTGAGAGTGCCCGTGACTCGAAGAAAAATCCGGGTTTTTTCTCCTCCCCAATCAGGTCAGTTCCTTCTAGTTAACCTACTATTAACCTACTACACCAACCAACCAACCAATGATGATGCGGGCACATATACAATTTGGAAAGAACCAAAGCTTGTCTTAACATGTCTTAGAAGAAGCATCTGAAGCCATTCGCATCAACAACTGTGCAACAACTCTATAGACACCTGTACATGGGCCAAAAAAGGGTGGGGGCAGAATTGAGATCATGTTGTTTCCGGCGAGAAACTCGCGTATGAGAAAAACTTGTTGACAAAGATCACGCACGTGGTCAGGATAGCCGACGTGCTAACGCGCGTGGCCAGAAACATATTGATACCATCTCGTACTATACATTGTTTTTCTTGACGGTCCTTAGGATTGTACATTCTTATTATACATGAACAAGGAATTCGTTCAGACCTGGCTTTCAAACCCTAAATGGAAATCTGCTTGGAACCAATGAGGCGATTGCTTGTCCGTGTGAATTAGCACGAACCCTGTCTGATAAAAATCAATAAAGATCCTGTCGACATTACTCGAGCGAAAATCCAGCCCGGCATTACGAGAGAATCCCATCTCGCTCAAATGAGACTGTCGCAGAGGGGCCGAAAGAGATCAGGAAAGCTGGACCCTGTGACCGCCGTTTCAACCGATATCGAATAACGAATCTATACCGTCTAAAAGACTGACGGACGACACGCAGAAATTACATCTCCAACGTGAAACGCTGCAACGTGAAGTGGTAAAGGCACAAAGAGGAGCGAGTTAGGAAGTGATTTACTGCATTAACATGAAGCGAAAAAGAACTTCTTTGAGAAAATAGGGGTCTGCTGTAAAGAGGTTACATTACCCGCATGCTTGTCAATGTCTTGAACCAGCTCACCTCAATCTGCTTTCAAAAGATATTCAGATTCTCTTCAGATATAAAGTGGCACTTGGGTCTCATCTATACATGACTGCTTTTTATGAAAGCAGTCATAAAAAAATATATTTTATATATCACTCAAATCTCTACATACTTTTGCAAAAGAAAGAAAGGGGAAAAAAAAAGGTCAACCTTTCAAGTAGCCAGTGAAGTGCGAGAGAACATTGAAAGATCATTAATCACCCTTTGATGGAGACGGCTCTCGGGTGCTCCGCTAACGTGGAATCTGCAAATGAGACTGATTTCAAATGGCAAGACCCGCTATACCGTTCCCTCATCGATGAGCATAAAGGACACGCGGACGTACGTATCATCAAATCTGCCTTGTGCGAAGGTTTTCGGGAAAGACCGGCTCGAATAATACGACTTCATTGTTATTAGCTCCTGTGTGCATTGTCTCATAAAAATTGGCTGGAAATTATGGCCAGATTATGTCCAATAACAGGAAGACTTTTTTCACAGCACATGAAATCCTGCTGCTTGAATAAAAACGAACCTTATTTACAGATATAATTACAGCGTCATAAAGAGCCCAGTTACCGAACGGACGTTAATTAACACATTACAACACTGGTGATAAGTCGTTAGAGCTCGGCTCGCGCCTCTATCCGTACGGCGCCCGGATGTTTTAGTGCACTGTGTATGCATTTTAGGGCAGAATAGGTATTTTATTTAATTGTGGATTGTGACCTGTGTAGAAAAGCCTCGCTATTTTTGTAAAATCTACTGTGACGCACTTTGCGTTTTTTTGCCAGTTTAATTTGACGGTTCAGGGAGGAAACAAGGGCTAAATATGAAGCCTGCTCCCTTCTGTAGAGTGATTGATTTTAGCAATATATTACAATTATAACTGATCCCACTGCGTGACATGAATCTAACGGGTATGGCATGTAAGCTTGTATGCATGTATGTAGACTTACAATCTTCTTTCAGCATTCGTAGGCTACAACGGACGTTATGCTAATTTTTTACTAGCTTTTATTGTCAGTAGACGTAGGTCATAGAATTTCTGGGACAGTCTGAAAAGTACAAATCTTCGGTCACAAGAAAGTGACAACGGCTGTCTTTGAACCTACCGACCTAGAACCAATGCTTTAGAGCCATGAGCAAAGAAATCGGCACGATTGTTTCATTTTGTTGGACATCTTTATTCTGGAACAGCCCAAAATCGTACAGTGTACAGGTAGTATGAATAATAACGACACTAATGGTATTGTTATCTATAGAATTTTCATTAAAAAACAAGAGACTAAAAACAATGAATTCCAGTTTTAGCCACACCCATTTTGAAGGGATAAACCGAATGCAGATACTGATATGGATGTGTGTAGCGCTAAACAAAATGTTTTATATTGCGGTAACACAATGTTATATATTATGATCTAAACATGTATGTATACATAAAGGTAGTCTATGAGTTACGATTGTTTCAACTTTCACTCTTACAACGATGTAACGATAGCGAATTGTAAAGATATATCTCGTGCGCCAGGCAAATGTAGCAGCATACTTGTGGTACTATAAGTTGGCATGCTACCAGGATGTATGCATCTATCCGCCTTGTGAGGTGCCTCACTCTGCATCGATCAACAGAGTTCAGTTGTCTTGGTGTTAGAACACATTTTATTCTGTGTTTTTAGTGTTCCAAAGCTCATTTGTAGCTCTTGTCTTTGTTCTTTTTATCAGCATCACCAGACACTAAAACTGAGCACACTGATTAGTCTCATCAGCGACAGGTTCTAGGTTCTTGCTTCTTATTGCTCATTTCTGCTAGCTCCGCCCTCCATTTGTAAACCGGTGTTTGCCCACGCACCTGCTGCCACATACATATATACTGTAAAGTTTATACATTACAGTACTCTACATTTCTCTGCTTTGCTAAATGATGTACTGTCATTTGTAACATTTTTAACAAATTATCGTATACTACCCCCATACTGATCACCATTCTTTAGGACTCCTGGGTAGACTAGGCCATGTCTTGACCTACAATATTTTCAAGGTACGACAGGGTCATCGGAAAACATCTCAATCACAAGTCTGGGACTTACGCTTGTTTACAGGGGTTTAATTGATATGGGCTATCTATATGTAAAAAGTTTAACACCCTCGATCTGTTCGGTCCTGTGCCAAGTCGCTAGTCATTGAAGAGTGATTTTTGTTTTTGGCGATTTGTCAACAGTTCTGCTGGTAAACCTGTTTGCTATAAAGGTGGCTTGTAATTGGCTGGGATTTCCTTCTCAGCCTGGGTTTCATTTTCTGACAGCTGAAATTAACACCAACATCTTATACGTCTATACTAAATTTTTTTTTTACACATGTATCTTTATATATTTTATATTTTAAATAGTTTATACTTATTATTTATCTGCTTTCTTTTTTTTTTACTTTGTTTATTCATTCTATTCCCTTATGCCGGACCATCGTAAAAAGCATTTGACTGCATGTCGTACCCGGTATGCATGTGTATGTGACAAATAAAATTTTATTTGATTTGATACTAACATAATAGTAATACAATGAAAAGGAATAAGAAGAACTATGAAGGAATGATAAAAAAAAACCTATTGTCTAAAAACATCAGTTTTATGACTAAAATCTATCATAATGCTCAACCTGTGCTGTGGTTTATCGATAAAAATATGAAATATATTTGTAAAATGCAGAACAAATGTAAACTGGCTATTGATAATATTAAAGGAAAGAAAGAGGACTGGAACCTCAAAGATGTTGAATTTGTAATCGTGAGTTTAACACAGCATCTCTAAAAAGCCACTGTTTGGGCCCTTGATCAAAGGTCTTAACCAACACCTGCTCAGTTGGAAAAATGGAATAAAGGTGTATAAGTGAAAAGAGTTAGCTCTCTAGTGATCCAGAATGCAGCTGCACAACATGGGTTCAACCTAACTCGGATTTCACGCTCCACCCCATTGCTACACTCCCTCCCCTGGCTTCCTGTATCTGCCTATATCAGATTTAAACCATTGATGCTCGCATGTAAAAACGGACCAGCACCTCTCTACATCTCAGTGCTTATCTTATCCTGCAATGCAGCACGCTTCCTCTGATCCAGGTCCCACCATCTATCAGTGAACAAGGAAGACATACTTTAATCTCTGGACTTGCACAGCACAGTGCCACTTTATACCACACCATACCGCAACAGTGGACGCACACTTTAAGGACAATCACATGAAATCACCTTAAATTTTATCGCTTTTACTGTTTACTGACATACACAAGCTTGTATATAATTCTTTTTACATATATCTTTATATATTTAATATTTTATAAAGTTTATACTTTTTTATTTATCTGCCTTCTTTTTTTCTTTGTTTATTTTTCTCCTCATTTTATTCCCTCATTTCAGGCCATCATAAAAAGCATTTCACTGCATTGTCGTGCTCTGTAAATTTGATTTGATTTGATTTGATTCAAAGTTTCAAGTCTCCATCAGTCTTTAAAGAATGTCTAGACCTTCCTTATATGGTCCCTTATAATTGAATAATAATAATAATAATAATAATAATAGTAATAATAATAATAATAATAATAATAATAATAATAATAAAACTCTTTTTCTAACAGTTTTAAACTGACATTATTTTTAGTTTGTGTCTTGTTGAACCAGCATCAGGAAATATTCATTGATTGAGACTTTTTTGATAAATGTTGTGGGTTAAAAAAAAAAACGAATATACTATACGTCTATTGCAACAGCTCGTAATCTTAGTGGATCAGCTGAGAATGCAAAAATATCTTTAAAAAAACTCCCATACTGGATCTGGTAGCTAAATACATGGTTTCTCCCTCTGTGTCACTTTCCTACAGCGACCTACACCATATGCTCATTGTTTGTTGCCTGACTGTGTTCACCTGTATCACGTTAATCCTGATTCATTTCTCTATTTACCCCCTGTTGCATCGTTATCTCTTTAAAAAGTCATGTTTCATATCGGATATTTCGTAGTTCTCACGCTAGACAATTAGGGCCACGTCTTTGTGTACTATATCTGCCTATGACCCCTGCTACACATTTTGGTTGTGATGCACCGTAAATAAAGCAGGTTCCTGCCTCACGCTGTATGTTACACACATTCTGACAGGCCTGTATAGATTTCATCATGTGAGAGGTGGAAACTGTACGTGAACACTATATATAAAGCACACAGAACAAGTAGATGCTCTCGTTCCTCTCATTTAAACCGGGGAATCTGTCGAATTTTAGGTGGGAAACTGTGATTAACAGGGCAGCTTTTACTTAACTATTATATCACATGGGAAGAGTGAAAAGTCCGTTTGACAGTGACTGCAAAAAAGCATGTTGTCTAAAATGATACTGTTTTTTATAATGAAATGTTGGTTGCTCATCAGATGATTGTATAAAGAAAGGAAAAGCAAAAAAATGTGTGCTGATGTGATGTAGCCCAAGGTGAAGTCATGTTACACTTACCAACACCCAGAGGTGGCAAAAGAATACACATCGTTTACTTAAGTACGTCTGATAGCCAGGAAATAATACACCAGTGATACGGTGAAAACGGCGCTCAATGAAGAGTTGATAGGCCGGAAACAGCGCTCAATGAGAAGAAATAATACTAAAAGTAATGAGGCTGGTTTGAAAATGTAAGAAGTAGAAAGTACAGATGTTTGTGTAAAAATTTAACGAGTGAAAGTAAAAAGTTGTCAGAAAAATAAATAGTGGAGTAAAGTACTGATTCCAGAAAAATCTACTTAAGTACAGTAACAAAGTATTTGTACTTCATTACTTCCCACCTCTGCCAACACCCAGAAGTTTACTTAGTAAAAAATATATCATTTTTATTTAAATAAAATCGTTTAAATATAATTTAATATTTTTTATAAAGTAAATTATTAAAATAATAATAATGATTAAATAAATATAAATAATCAATATAAATAGTAAAATAATTAATAAAAAATATATAAAAATAAATCAAAAATATAAATAATTTATACATTATTTATTCATTTCTATACATATTATTGAATATACAATTATACCCCATGTAAAAACATGTCAACATGGATTTTATTCCTATCCCTTTATCTCATTCACGTGTAATTTCTCAAGAAGCCTGCATGAATACTGTGTGCCAGATAGACCACAGAGAGCATCTCTGACACTGGAGACTCAATTTTAAACATAAATGTCAATTTTGGAGTGTGCTTGTGGAGATTTGTGCTCATTTAACCACATAGGTGTTAATAAAGTCAGGTACTGATGTAGGTGTGATGAGGAGACCTGGGGTGCAGTCAGCGTTCACATTTATTGTTCAATAGGGTTGGTCAATAATGTGGAACATCTTCCAAACTATGTAAGCATATCTTTATAGAGCTGGCTTTGTGCACAGGGGCAGTGTCATGCTGAAGCAGGTTTGGGTCTCCTAGATTGCGTAATAGAAAAAAACGTCATGTTACTGCATTAGAAAACAGAATATTAAATGTTTGTGGTAACAGTTTGGGGAGGAACCACATACGGCTGGAGAAGTCAAGTGTTCTCATATTTTTGTACGTTTTTCTTTGTAAAAAAAACCTGATTGTCTGAGTTCTAATTTTACTGTGTACTTCAATGTGCATCTGGTTCACGTGTTTTCTATACAATTCAATAAAGTTTCCGTATTTAGCTCTCCGTTAAATATGCACCATACAGGCTTTTCTGGTTCGCTCGCAGCACGGGGATGCTCGCCTCGAAAAACATCAAAAACCACACCGATGGAAATCCGCGTCGCCAAATCCGACGTGTGAGGAATCACAGCCGCTCTGTGACACGTTTAGTAATTACAGAGAGCCTCGGAGGGACACGTCGAAGAGGAGAGCCAGGAGAATAGTCAACAAAACAGCACAAACAAAAGCTGCTGTCGCATGCAGACAGTCAGAGAGAAAGCAGGAGAGTTTTAACAAAGGGAAAAAGAGAGATAGAGATAGATAGAGAGAGAGAGAGAGAGAGAGAGAGAGAGAGAGAGAAAGAGAGAAAGAAGAGAAGAAAAAAACTCACAAAGTATACCCGAAGGACATGTCTGTGTCAGTGTAAACAAAAAAGACTGTAAATATACTCTTGTCCTCTTTTACTAGAAAACTAATTAAATGGCAGGAGGAGCGTCCCGGTGCTGGGAAAGGTGTGTGTTCCAGCTGGCTCATAAAAAAAAGACAACAGGAAAGGCCTTGATTAACATGCCTTACCCTGTGTACTGTAGCAGCAGAGAGAAAGAGATGGAGAGAGGGAGGGAGAAAAAAAAAAAGAAAGGCTACCTAGTGAGAACAGGTAACATTACATCCAGGATATTAGAGCATGAATTATTGATTTGATCGGAGAGATGTGGGTCGGCTTGTTATTGCACCACAAATGAAAACTCGTGCGGCGTTGCCCAGGAAATCCGTCCTCCCTTCGCACCGCGGCTTCCAGAAGAAGAGCAGAAGCAATCTGAAGATGTGCACCGCAGGACCGCTGGGAAATCACCCGCTAGTGCATAGTAGGTCGTTTTACACAAGCTCCAATACAAAACCGTCTCTGACTCGCATCGCCATTAAAATCACGTTTTTTGGAGCTGGAAATTTTCTACGGGCCTGGGCTTTGGACAAATATGGTATTTACGATCAGCTGACTTTATTACGAGTTATATTATTAAACAGCTCAGAGGACACGTTTATTCAATGTTACTTTCCAATGACGACGTGTCCTGAAGTTTTTGATTCGTTTGCTACCACAGCAAACCTGCCACTGTTTACAATTTCCTTTCATTCCAAAAATCAATGTTATTTTGGTGTAAAATAAAAACTGTAGTGTTTTTTTTTTATCCATTTCTGGTTACATTTCATCTACTACACTTTAGGATGTACATTTTAGCTACAACTAAAAGTTAAAATTAAAACTTAAAGGATCAGCAATGCATTTGTCAATGGAGACTCCTTCCAAGATAGATAGATAGCTAGATAGATAGCTAGCTAGCTAAATAGATAGATAGATAGATAGATAGATAGATAGATAGATAGATAGATAGATAGATAGATAGATAGATAGATAGATAGATAGATAGATAGATAGATAGATAGATAGATAGATAGATAAATGGACGGGCGGACGGATGGACAGACAGACAGACAGACAGACAGACAGACAGACAGACAGACAGACAGACAGACAGACAGATAGATAGATAGATAGATAGATAGATAGATAGATAGATAGATAGATATAGTTGTAAACGAGCTCCTTTCGTGAATCATCTCTTCCTCACATCCATGTTTTCAATGTACTTGTTTTTCTGTGTAAAATAAAACCGTTCTATTTTTTTTTTTTTATCTATTTATAGTTACATTTATGGTTTAATATAAAACCTTAATGGAACCCTTACAGGAACAACCTTACCTCCGACACTGTAGACCCCTTCCAAAAAATGTTGAATACACATGTGGCAAAAAATTGCACCAAAGTTTATAGATGTATGATACCTTTTGTTTAATATCATCAAAGAATCAAAGAAACGAGATAAAACTCTTTTTAAAGAGTATATATATATTTTTTAAACAAAATATTATTTTCTCAAAACGTTTTCGGAATATATATTTAAAATTGTTTCAATATTTTGAATTATGCAAATTGTCTGGTTTACTTTTCAGGCTATTAGCATAATTAATCGTTCTGTCGTTTGTAGCTACATTTGTGACCTTTTTAACTTTAGTTTTTCGACATGCTAGTTGCAGGATCAGGAAAAAAACAAAACTAAAAATAAACACAGTTGGTGAGGCAACTTGGTGGTGCCGAGATTTGAACTCACAATCATTCGATCAGAAGTCCTTTATCTTAACAACTAAGCTACAAGTGAACTTTTCGGATCCTAAGTCTAGAAAAAGAACACAAATAAAGCATAAAAGCTAATTTAGTGAAAATACTAAACTGACATTACAATGAAAAATGCCTTTCAGTAGCACTGCATTTCAATAACCAGCATAAGACCTTTTCATACCATGCATCCATAAAGCTGTACTTCATTTCACTATGAGAACCAGCCAATTAAGCTGAAACCTCATTTCCATGTGAAGACAGGCAGCCTAAAAAAGAACCAGAAATTGTGCGAACATCATTGAAGGTATTAATATAACTTTAATAAGCTCTCTGCACACATCCCGGATCGTCGCTAAGCTGGCTGGGCTAGCATTAGCATTGTCGCCCGAGATTCGATTAGTTTGTAGTCGTTAATGCAGAAACATGATATAATGTTTGACTACCTCTACATAAATGTGTGGGAATTCAACAGGGTTTGTGAAGTAAAGAATTTTCTGACTAACCATGAAGTATATGACGGATATATATATATATATATATATATATATATATATATATATATATATATATATATAGACTTGAATTCATTGCCTTTGAAATCATCTTTAGATTAGAATTTGGGGGTCACAAACGATTAGCAGGCAATAAGAAAATTTCAAATAAAAATGACACTGTTTGTGGAGTTAGGACGTATGGAGACTTCGTGTCTTTGAATAGTTATTGTTTTGAATCACGATTTGTCTCCACCCAATCTTGTCATTTCCGTCACATGCCCTTAGTGTTTCCAGCTACTGTATTTCCGATTTACCCTTTGATAAGTCTGTGTTAATTCTCCTTTGGTTCATTTTATTTTTGCAAAGTAACTCGCCCAGTTTATATGCTATACCAAGCCTTTACTGTATATGTCTCATGTTTTCTTGGTTTGGACCTCACTTTGTCGTATGCCGATCACCTGACCAGGCCTGGATTACGATCCGATTATACTATCATATGCATCATTGCAAAGCACGACACTCCACACCAATGCTAAAATCACACATCCTGTTTCTCTTCTTGCTGGCAAAGGAAGCGGCCCAAAAAATATCGTAATATTTATTTTTTAAGGTGTTAAAGCAGTAAGCATTCAAACACAGGATGTCTAAAAATATCAAATTTACTGAAATTAGGCACTCTGTCAAAGTGCCAAGTTTCCCCCTGAGGCAGATTATACCTGATGCTGGACTAAATCTGATGTTTTTATAGAGAATTTCAGTTTGCCAAATGGTTTAAATCCACATTTAGGAATAAATTGGTGTTTTGAGAAATGAAAAAAGAAAAAAAAAAAAAGAAGAAAAAAGCAATGTAATAGCTTGTGGCAGTTAAGCTGTTATGTTACTTACCCCATTTACCGGGTAGGTCATCCACCCAAGTTCTCCTAATACAGCTGTGGTGTCCAGGAGAACCACTGTGGACAAAAAAACAACAGTGGGTTTGATTTGGAAAAAGAAAAAGGTAGACAGAAATAACGGTAGCACACTGGAACAAAAAATCCATTACAGCTTTTGGACAATTCTGTATGCACACTTTACATTCCCTTAGCTTTGATTTTCATCGATTTTCCTGTCACTGATCAATTTTTTTTTTTTACTCTCTGACCCTCCGTCCCTCACCACAACCTCCAACTCTAAAATCGCTAACTGTGGGCTGTTTAGTGGCACAAAAGCAAGACAATTAGAATTAGACATGACTGTCCTGTATAAAGATACAGGCTATACACCTTGTAGACAAGTTGTACGCACGGTGATTAGCAGAAAAATTAAAGAGAGTGTGAGAAAACACACTCCGGAAAACAAGAACAATCATAAGGACATTGTGTAAAAATGTGTGGAATCGTTTTTCTTCAATTCTCTTTCTTTCTTGTTCGACTGCTTTGTTATAGCAGGTTTCTAAGGCCATGTCCACACTTTGTACATTTTGGTTTGAAAATTTATATTTTCCTCTCGGTTTTCGTCTTCTGTCCACACTGAGACGTCTTTTTCTGTCAGCTTTCAGAAAATGCTCTCTGTAGCAGAAAAATGAGAAAACAGTATTTCGCAAAGCAGCATGGACTGTTGGAAGTGGAGGCTTTCAAAAACGATGACGCATTTTTTGTCATTTTTAGCGTTTCAAAGTGCAGGAAAAGTAAATAAACGGCAGGAGCGGTTTTATACGAAAACGCCGTTATCAAATTTATTGGGATTAGTGTAGATGTAACCTAAGACTCTAGTTTATTCACATTATAAATGAATCCCACAATGACTTTAAAGAGCCTGGCATGAGCCTGCAATTGACTAAACCTTTAGGACCAGTAGATGGGACCAGACATTTGTCCTGCATCAAGTCAAGTCAAGTCAAGAGGCTTTTATTGTCATTTCTACTATACACAGTGGTACACAGTTTACAGTTAAAAAGAAGCCAAAGTCCCTCCAGAACCCTGGTGCTACACTAAACAACATAGAGCTACAACACATAACATAAAGCTACATAAAGTGCATCGAGTACAACCTAGTGCAAACAGGTTATATCACACGTTGCATTTATTTTCATTTAGTGCTTTATCTTGGCTCATGTTGGATTCAGGGACTTAAGGGCTGAAGGCTTGCTTATAGAAACAAACATCTAAGTAACTTTGTGTAATCAATACAACTGGCTGGGAAGAAACCAGAAAACCTGGTGGAACCCCCATGTAGAGAACATGCAAAAACTCCACACTTACAGCAATCGTTAAAACAGGGTTTTTTGATTTGGGAGGTTGTGATGCTGCCCATTGCACCACCCGTATTGTAGCTAAACCAGGGGTTATACAACACATTCATTCAATCATTCATTTAAGATTATTATTGATCACAAACATAGTTATTTGTTATTGGGGAGGTGATAGTTCAGTGGTAATTGCTTTGAGTTACAGATCGGAAGATCGGGACTTTGAACCCTGGAATCACCAAGTTGCCACTCTTGTGGTTCTCAAACAAGGCCCTTAACCCTCTGTACTCCAGGGGATGCTGTATCATGGCTGCCCATGTAGTCTGACTCCAGCTTCCTAACATCGCTGGGATACGTGAAGAATGAATTTCTCTGTGCTGTGAACGCACAATATATACGTAATACATCTTGCGTTTAAATGTAAACCTGATCAGCCACTCAAAAAATTTTACATTAAATAATAGGAAAAATAAAATACAAATATATTAGATGAGATAAAGTGCTGGTTAAAAAATGTAGTTATATATTTAAACGTGCAAAAGGGGGTACAAAGTACAAAATTTCAAATGTTAATATATATATATATATATATATATATATATAGTACAGACCAAAAGTTTGGACACACCTTCTCATTCAAAGAGTTTTCTTTATTTTCATGACTCTGAAAATTGTAGAGTCACACTGAAGGCATCAAAACTAGGAATTAACACATGTGGAATTATATACATAACAAAAAAGTGAACTGAAAATATGTCATATTGTAGGTTCTTCAAAGTAGGCATCAAGAGAACGCCAAGAGTGTGCAAAGCAGTAATCTAAGCAAAAGGTGGCTACTTTGAAGAACCTACAATATGACATATTTTCAGTTGTTTCACACTTTTTTGTTATGTATATAATTCCACGTGTGTTAATCCGCGGTGCGCTTTGGGAAGAAAAGAGCAGCCGTTGAGAGAGTGCCGGTGGGGATACACATGCGCGATAACAACGACCGCCGTGAACCAACATATACCAACAATAACGGACAGTGAGAGTGTGGAAGTTTAAATAGGAGCTGGTGATGATGATAAACGAGCACCATATGTGCGCGATTGAAGCCGGGAGCTTCAGAGAAAGCGGCCGAGAAAACACCTGACACGCTGAAGGGGGCTGAAGGGGGCGTGGCAGGTGGATCTCTGACAGATAAACATGTACTGTATGTATTTTTATAACATGCCTTCATCAAACAAATCGCGGCAACGCTGTTGTGTAAAAAAAAAACCTTCAAAAACACGTGCATGCACATTCTCATTTATTAACGCACATCATGTACATAAAGAAATTTCAAGCACGTTAATATACTGCCGCCATATTGATTTTCGTTTATCTCGATCATCGGTTACCTCGATGCTTTTTGGCGACCCCCTAGGACATCGACATAACCGGGTTCCACTGTATATATATATATATATATATATATATATATATATATATATATATATATATATATATATATATATATATACATACACACACATACATACATACACACCTTCTACACACACTTGTAGATAATTATAACTTTCGTATGCCTCATTATTACTATTATTTGTCCTTTACTGTTTAATATTATTTATTGTTAAATATTTGCTATGCAGTTTGTTGTAGTTTGCCTGTTCGCCTTACTTAAGCATTTCATTGTACAAACTGTCACTGACATCTGTACATATGACAAATAAAATTTGAAAACTGAAACTGTATGGAATGGAATGAATTATGACAATAACAAAAACAGTAACAATATATTTTTTCATTCGTTTGTCACTACACTAAGGTAAGAGCGAAGATTGGTTTTCGGGGGAAAAATCTGAGGACTTGCATAAGGAATTCACTGGTGCCAATGAATTGGATTTGCTGCTAATTTAGACAGAAATGAGACAAATTCTTTTCGAATGGCGCTCCTTCACCGCAAACACTTACGTATGGAAAATAAATAAAGCAGATTTCTGCCACAAACTCGTCTTACTGAGTGATTTACTACTCCGAATGCTCCCTATTCCACACCTCCTCCGTTGTTTTGGGAAAAAAAAAATACAAATCTGCTACTTAGGTGACGGTTTCCGTAGCTGTTCTTGCTGATTACAGCAGGCCGCCCTCACTTGGGCTCAATACAGCCTAATTTGATATGATGAATGTGCAATTTCCCTCTTCTCTACGCTTACACTTAATTACTGTAGCTATCAATAAAGTGTGTATCGTCGTCGTTGTCTACCGTGCGACTGTTTTTTTTTCTTCACGAGAATGTCATTAGTTTTCCTACATGCTATTCCTTCTACCTTTTAGAGCGTTTAAAACCCTACCAGCATTGCGTGGTAAAGAGAGAGATGTATTTTGGGACTGATCAAATCTCCCCTGGCTGAAAGCTGTGGTGGTACACAGAGTGTTGTGGTGTTATGCAAACAATATGTGTGTTTTGTAATACACAAGGCAGTGCGTTAAAAGGGCCAGACTCTAATAGCTGTGCTGAGTGCAAAGCTAGGCTACGCGCTTTCAACATCGGCAGACAGTCTGAGCACTACTGTACGCCGTAATCAAATCTGCCTGCCGATGCCGGATCGCTGTGCCTGGAAGTGATGGATTTGCGCAGCTCGACGCACCCAAACAACCAGAGGTAAATTAGAGCGCCTGGGCACTTTGGCTGCTTGGATGAAATCGGATTAAAGCGCTGTCCCCCCCTCCCCCCACCTCCCCACCCTGTCTAGACCAAATGACTCGTTCTCAGGTCATAATTATCCCTGGATTTCCACATTGAAGTTTTCTCTACGCTCTCCGACGATGAAAGCGAAATTACACTTAGATTGGGTGATAGATTTAGATTGACTTCATTAACCAGCATTTTACGGGCAACTTTCTGAAAACCAGATTAAACTTCAGTCCAAACACAGCCCTTGATGCCCTCTACGTTTGGTTTTCAGTCAGGGTTTTTCCACTGGACTATGTTATTTGATCTAAAATCTAATAAAGCAATAAAAATGAAGTCTAATAAGATAAAGATAAATAAATAAAGTCTGGGTGTTTTTTTTTCTTGGGTCAGCTAACCTAAGCGTTATGAAAGGGTTTTCCTTCGAAAGCTGACCTTTTATAAACTCCCATGAGCCACACTGAAGGCCAGATTTTATACTCCTCGCTCTCATAACTACACACATTCATGATTCACTTAAATGTAGTTACTGAATAATTCATGGTTATTAAGTGAGTAATAAAATACGGCATGGTGTGCCGTTATGGGAAAACAATCAATGATGGGGAGGTGTGATGTGGCCCGTTATGAAATATTAATTTTTCAATAAGAGCATGCCCTGAATATAATCCATCAGTTTGCCAAGAATGCACTTTTCACACATTTAGAGTTATATTTCGAATTGTACGTCATCTGTCAACAAACGTGAATATTAATAGATGCTAAAAAATTATAAACAAACTAAAAGCATCTTGTCACATTACAAAGAAAAGCCTGAAGGCTTTCTTTAATTTTAGATTCCCCTCTTACTTTTTAAAAGCACTGGCACTGTAGACACCTTTCAAACATGTCAGAGCAGCCAGCCAGACAGACAGACAGACAGACAGACAGACAGACAGACAGACAGATAGATAGATTATAAAGGTTTTTTAATTGGTTCATTATTGCAGTAATTAGTAAAGAAAAACAGACAGACAGACAGACAGACAGACAGACAGACAGACAGACAGACAGACAGACAGACAGACAGACAGATAGATAGATAGATAGATAGATAGATAGATAGATAGATAGATAGATAGATAGATAGATAGATAGATAGATAGATGTGTTCTGTGTTCTAATCATGTTAATTGAGCAATGAAACATGGATGATTAACATGTGCTGTATTACGCTGTATTTGTAAGGAGTTTTGAAGGGTACTATTCCTGAAATAAGGGCAACCTTTGATGTTACAGATGTCCTTGTCAGGAAGGTCAAGTGATTTGTTGCCCTCAATCCCAAAGACTGAGACATCAAGTGAGATGTCATATAAAGCGGCAGCTGTCATTTGTGCTGGTCTTTGGATATATTGAGTCCTTAAACCAAGCCAAGTGGAGCAGGATAGAGATGACACATGCTTTAAAGAGAGAATAAGAGAGTGAGAGAGAGAGAGAGAGAGAGAGAGAGAGAGAGAGAGAGAGAGAGAGAGAGAGAGGGAGAGGGAGAGAGAAAAACAGACTTGCAGAAAGTGTGAAAATCCTCCTGCTGTCTCGGTTAAATAGAGGTTCCTTCTGAAGTCTTGCAACATGCTGGGAGGTGGAAGAATCCACTTTAACCTTACGTTTGATGCTGTGCAATGTGAAGCCTGGATTTTTGACACAACATGTCATTTTGAGCCTCGGTGCTGGATCTAGTTCTAATCTAAGCATGACAGCATTTGGAACAAGACATTTAAAGTCAAATCCAACAGCTATTCCACAAGATATAAAAGATCTTGATTGGCTTATTGACTTTGCAACATATCATTATGCATCGAGCAGAATGTTCATAGACATCTGACAATCACACCTATAGGTGGTTCTTTCCTACAAAGTTAGAGCCACATATCTGACTAGGATGCTGTAGCATTACAAATTACTTTCATGGGATCTAAGAGGCCAAGACTTGTTTCAACAAGACAATCCTCCTATGCACAAGAACTTGTGTGGGCTTCATGGATCAATGAAATCAACCTTACTGCAACAGTGGCTGAACCGCAGACTTTTACAATTAACAATGGTGATGGTTTACTCACTGATGCTCTTGTAGCTGAATTCTCCACAGCCATACTCCAAAATCTAGTGGAAACCTTCCCAAAAGAGTGCAGGTTATTATACGAGGTGGTATCAAAAAGTTTAGAGATGAGCTCTTTTTTCAAGAAAGTACTTGTTTACACACTATCACCTTCAAAAACAGTCCCCTTGAATAGCAATACATTGCTCCCAGCGTTCCTGCCACTTCTGAAATGTGTCCTGGAAGCATTCTTTTAGAAGAGTGTCAAGCACCATGTGCGATTCGCACTGGATCTTCGCAAAGGTGTCAAAACGGTGACCTTTGAGCCGGATCTTCATTTTCGGGGAAAGGGCGAAGTCTGCAGAAGCCAAATCATGTGTTTTCGGCAAAAAAGTCATGTGTGAGGAGAGCTTGTGACAGGGTGCAGGGACTTGCTGTCCGCAACATGAGGTCTTTTGGCACACTGACTTATGATGGTTGGTGCTCCTTGTGACTGTGCATGCAGCCTTGTGCTGCCATCAGTAGGTGTGTTATAAAACCAGTTTTAAAACGTTTTGATACCACCTAATAAAACTGAGGACCAACTCCATATTAATACCAATGGTTTTGCAAACAGGTTTTCAATGATCAGGTGTCCACATCTTATGCATACTGTTTAGTATGATATAAGTGGTTTCTTCTGGTGTCACCATGAGTCTATATCACTTAGGTTCACATGGATATATTTTTCCTCCTTTTCTAATTCCTGAGCCACAGAAGTCTCACCCCATCCCCATGTTCTCCTTTAAGCCATTGGGTAAAAAAAAATACCATTTACTCTTTTGTGCACACATGAGCTCTTCGTGATCTTCAGTGATTGGCAGGAGCTGCTGTGATTGACTAGAGAAACAGAATACACCATCTCTGCCTTGGGTCTTGGACACAGATGGTTTACGCATCACCAAGAGATTCTAGTCCGAATCCCAGCGAATGTTACAGTCATTTGTGGCCACGAGCCAGAGGAGGGAAACTAGCACTGGTCTCTGTGTGAACAATTCTCTGTTGTACCAATTAGGAGACTTGATCAGGGTGAACTAGTCTGACAACGTGTATAGACCGGGACCGTGACTGAAACAAGTTTTTGTGTAAATCACGGCCGGGTATTTGACGGTAAATTTTATTGACAGTCCATTTTATTGTGCGATCTACTTGCTGAGATTAAAGGAGGCATGCTTTACAAGGACTGCGCATAAACATCTACAAATTATACAGACAATGCACTTCCAAGAAATAATGACTCCAGGCTCAGCAGGAAAGAACAGCGTGCTCCGGTGCTCGTGATCCAATTTTTAAATCAGTTCTCATTTACAGAGTCATTTTACTGCTCTTATAGGTACCAACATCTGGGCAGATGTAACCGATGGACAACAATGCCTTCCAACCAATGTTAGCTTACATGCATGACACTGGATTTAAAAAAAGAAAAGGTTTGACCTCAGTCTCATTTCCACTCACCATTATCACTAATAAATACATTATATGAGACAAGTTTGTGGACACCTGCCCATAAGTTTGGGATGTGTTCCTTTTTTGAACACCCCATTCCACATATAGGCCCTATTTGCACTTATAATAAGCTCCAATCTTCTGGGAAGATGTTCTACAAGATGTTGTTTGGGCCCTTTCAGCTACTGTAAAGTGAGGTATTGATGTAGGTGAGGTGAGGAGACCTGGGGAGCAGTCAGCATTTACATTTATTCCCAAAGATGTTCAACAGGATTGGAGCTCTATGGCAGAAGATCTTCCATTCCACCCATGTAAAGCAAATCTTCATGGAGCAGGCTTTGTGCACTGGAGTGTTGTCATGCTGGAACAGGTCTCCTAGTTCAAGTGAAGGGAAAAAGGCATCCTATACAACTGATCCAAAGACATTCAATTCAATTTGTTTTTGTATATAACTATAGACTTTGTCTCAAAGCAGCTTTACACAGATAAAGTGGTTATAAAAGATTATTTAAGTTTGTTCCTTATAATTGTAAGTGCAAATAGGGCCTATATGTGGAATCGGGTGTTTAAAAAAGGAACACATCCCAAACTTATGATGAGCGATGAAATGCAACCTGTGTTCCTGAGCCATTGTAGTAAACTGTTGACTTTAAATACGGTCCAAATCCATCCTCAAAACTCGTATGTTGCTCTGTAATGAACCAGGCAGATCCGAGCAGAGGAAAGGGATCAAATGCAGGATATCAGGTGCCACAATACGTTTGTCCATATAGTGTACCTAACATCTTGCAATGCTTAAACAGATCTCATGTTACAGACATCTCACATCTTACCCACAAATTGTACTAAACTTGATCTTAATAAGATGCAAACATGCAATATTTCCTGCAAAGCTGGAAATAACATTAACAATATAACAAAAAGCTATTAACATAGCATAACACTGCCCTTTTGAATCACTTCAATTGTATGCTTCATTAATGTCTATGGTTAAAAATGATACTAATCTATACTTCCTGGCCAATCAGATTTGAGTGGTAAAAGACTGTATGACTATTTCTCATCTCATACTCAGCATTAGGAAGATTACATATACTGATTCATTTAGTTGGGCCTGTAAATGAAACATCGTTGTTTCATGTTGTAAACATCGTAAACACATGTAAACATCGTTGTTGACATAAATCCATATTTGGTGCCGTTACTTCTTATTGAAAAATTTATATTTCATAACGGGCCACATCACACCTCCCCATCATTGATTGTTTTCCCATAACGGCACACCATGCCGTACAGCGTAGATCTGAGTCTTCTTAGAAGTTCTATCCGCAGCAGAATCAAAAACACCAGCAAGCTTCATATTATGTATTTTACTAATACCGTTTAATATTTATTTAATTTAAATGTAATAATTATAAAGACATTATACGGATTATATGGACACAAGTTTTAGGCAGCTGTCTTTTCTAGCCATATGAGCTTCTTTACACAAACGGTTACCATAACGTTAGACACACATGTGTATTTTTGGATATATTTGGAAACGGTTCTTCACTTGAACTAGGAGACCCGAACCTATTTCAGCATGACAATATTATAGGATTACAATAAAACAATAAACTAAATATAAACCTAAACCTCATTTCAACAGATTCGGATAAAAGTATTGGGACACCTGATTTGATTTTTCCAGCTAAATGTACTTCTTCCCTAAACTGTAGGATGTCTTTGGATGAAACATTTAGTTCACTTGAACTAGGAAACCTGAACCTGTTCCAGCCTGATAACATCCCTGTGCACAAATCCAGCTTTATGGGGATATGCTTTACATGTGTATCTCCTTCTATAGAACTTCAACCCTATTGGACACCTTTGGGATGAATGCTACACCCCAGGCCTCCTCACCTCACCTACATTAGTATCTGACTCTTGTAGCTGAATGAGCACAAATCTCCACAAGCACAATCCAAAATCTAGTGGAATCTAGTCTTCCCAGAAGAGTGGAGCACACACTAACAATATGCTCAAATGTCCACAAGCCTTTGCTCATGCAGTGTATTTGGGTTAAACGTCCAGACGGTAGGTTTGACCGCACTGATATAGAGAAACGTCTGCTTTAAGAGCATACGTTTCCCAAACGCTAATGCATTACAGAGTGCTGTTTAGGTAAGGAGGTTAATGCTAATGGTATACTGCTAGTCATACATTTTATGTGCGTGTACTTTAGAGGTCAGATGATATATGTTAGCTGCAATTCTAACGCCACATTGTGCAAGTGTTCTCACTTTCCTTCTAGTGCTTATGAGAAGTGCATTCTGGGATACGGGCTCGCTTATTAAATCCTACTTTCACAATCATCATTATATTTTACTGCTTCGCTGATTACACCATCGATCCTCAGTCAGAAATGGTGGGGACATCTCATAATGCCATTATACAATGTACTGTGTGAGGCTTGAATCTAAGAGATTAGATTCAAGCCTCACACACAGGCAGCTGCAGCTAATCAGCGACTTCAGAAAGTGCATACGAGGCGAGGTGTGTGTCGGAACTCGAAAGTGCGAGGGACGTTGATACGCTGAGGCGAGCAAGCGGTGGGTAAAAGACTAATAAAACTCTCACGGGTGCATTGTTTACTCAGTAAGAAACGTTTCATGTTTACAGTCACGTGGGACTGATCAGAAATTCGGGCTACATGGACAAGCAGGTTTCATCTATTCTGGAATAAAATTGCGCCAAAGCATTTGCCACAAATTCAAAGAATGAAAGAAAGAAGGAAACCTGCATTGAAAATGTACTCGCAGGCAGATGAACTGGCAGCAGAAAAAAGTGTGTGTCCCGAATCATGGATGAAGGCGAAACATCAGCAGGGTGAGCAAAAACTGTAGAATCCTCATCCCTGTGAAAATGGTGTAGTTTAATGAAGTGTATTGTGTAAACTGTTTGTAACTTCAGGACAGTTGCACCAGATCTGTTCTGTCGTGACTTGCGAGCATCAGGTTGTGCAATCAGCTCGCTCGCGACATAGCGATGGATTCAATTAAAACGGTGTGAACAAACACCAAATCTAAAAGCAGCAAGTAACAGCAGCAGTAAACGGTTACATTTTTATTCACTGTTGTGGTTTTTCCCTTTTTTTAATCAAACCTGTTAGCTTGCTGCATTTCGCCTTTCCATTCTCTTTTTATAGCATTTGTCTACTATGACAGTAACTTTTCAAACGTGATTTACTTTATACGTTCAAATGCTTGTTTTCAGTGTTTCATTTATGCATATATTATTTAATTATTATACACAATTATATATTCTAGAAAATTATATCTTCACAACTGAACAAAAAAGCCCCCAACACATTCATAAACCATAATTGAGCAAAAATGAAGCTATGGAAACTTCAAAAGCTGCATCCCGAGTGCTCTGTAAAATTCACTGAAGTATTTGGGACCCGTCTGTCCATATCTCATTAGCCAATGACAGTAAAGTGCTGTTAACCCTGGCCCACATGTGAGATTTGTGCCAACATGGGGAACATATTAAAAGCTTTAAAGTTGTTTACTAAAACTGTGGCCGCGCATTTACAAATAGTGACTGCCAAAAAGAAAACTTAGAAACCTGTCAAGAAAGAATGCTGTTTTTGTTTTTTTCCATGTTCCACTTTTGCCACTGAGATCATTCTTTCTCATTGTACAGAATACAGAATGGTTATTGACTTCCATTAAAAAAAAAATATGACGGCTTATATTACATTTAAAATTGTGTATTTATCTGCTACTGTATGCTTTAGTGCCTATTTATTCCCATAAATTTTACTTCATTTTCTCACATCAACCCATTTCACTGAGTGAAAAAAAGCCCATTGCTCTGTGTACACGACTCACACCTAATCACTGTTGATATTAAAAATGGGATATATATATATATATATATATATATATATATATATATATATATATATATATATATATATATATATAATATATATATATATATATATATATATATATATATATATATATATATATATATATATATATATATATATATATATATATATATACAGTGGGTACGGAAAGTATTCAGACCCCCTTAAATTTGTCACTTTTTGTTATATTGCAGCCATTTGCTAAAATCATTTAAGTTCATTCTTCTTCCTCATGAATGTACACACAGCTCCCCATACTGACAGAAAAACACAGAATTGTTGACCTTTTTGCAGATTTATTAAAAAAGAAAAACTGAAATATCACATGGTCCTAAGTATTCAGACCCTTTGCTGTGACACTCATATATTTAACTCAGGTGCTCTCCATTTCTTCTGATCATCCTTGAGATGGTTCTACACCTTCATTTGAGTACAGAAATTTTTGATTATACTGATTGGACTTGATTAGGAAAGCCACACACCTGTCTATATAAGACCTTCCAGATCACAATGCATGTCAGAGCAAATGAGAATCATGAGGTCAAAGGAACTGCCTGAAGAGCTCAGAGACAGAATTGTGGCAAGGCACAGATCTGGCCAAGGTTACAAAAAGATTTCTGCTGCACTAAAGGTTCCTAAGAGCACAGTGGCCCTCATAATCCTCAAATGGAAGACGTTTGGGACGACGAGAACCATTCCTAGAGCTGGCCGACCGGCCAAACTGAGCTATCGGGGGAGAAGAGCCTTGGTGAGAGAGGTAAAGAAGAACCCAAAGATCACTGTGGCTGAGCTCCAGAGATGCAGTCGGGAGATGGGAGAAAGTTGTAGAAAGTCAACCATCACTGCAGCCCTCCACCAGTCGGGGCTTTATGGCAGAGTGGCCCGACGGAAGCCTCTCCTCAGTGTAAGACACATGAAAGCATGCATGGAGTTCTCGAAAATGGTGAGAAATAAGATTCTCTGGTCTGATGAGACCAAGATAGAACTTTTTGGCCTTAATTCTAAGCGGTATGTGTGGAGAAAACCAGGCACTGCTCATCACCTGTCCAGTACAGTCTCAACAATGAAGCATGGTGGTGGCAGCATCATGCTGTGGGGGTGTTTTTCAGCTGCAGGGACAGGACGACTGGTTGCAATCAAGGGAAAGATGAATGCGGCCAAGCACAGGGATATCCTGGACGAAAACCTTCTCCAGAGTGCTCTGGACCTCAGACTGGGCTGAAGGTTTACCTTCCAACAAGACAATGACCCTAAGCACACAGCTAAAATAACGATGGAGTGGCTTCACAACAACTCCGTGACTGTTCTTGAATGGCCCAGCCAGAGCCCTGACTTAAACCCAATTGAGCATCTCTGGAGAGACCTAAAAATAGCTGCCCACCAACGTTTACCGTCCAACCTGACAGAACTGGAGAGGATCTGCAAGGAGGAATGGCAGAGGATCCCTGAATCCAGGTGTGAAAGACTTGTTGCATCTTTCCCAAAAAGACTCCTGGCTGTATTAGATCAAAAGGGGGCTTCTACTAAATACTGAGCAAAGGGTCTGAATACTTAGGACCATGTGATATTTCAGTTTTTCTTTTTTAATAAATCTGCAACAATGTCAACAATTCTGTGTTTTTCTGTCAATATAGGGTGCTATGTGTACATTCATGAGGAAAAGAAATGAACTTAAATGATTTTAGCAAATGGCTGCAAAATAAAAAAGAGTGAAAAATTTTAGGGGGTCTGAATACTTTCCGTACCCACTGTATATAGTGAGGAAAATAAGTATTTAAACACCCTGCTATTTTGCAAGTTCTCCCACTTAGAAATCATGGAGGGGTCTGAAATTGTCATCGTAGGTGCATGTCCACTGTCCACAAAAAAATACAGAAATCACAATATATGATTTTTTAACTATTTATTTGTATGATACAGCTGCAAATAAGTATTTGAACACCTGAGAAAGTCAATGTTAATTTTGGTACAGTAGCCTTTGTTTGCAATTACAGAGGTCAAACGTTTCCTGTCAGGTTTCTGGCCTGTCGCTGAGAAACACAGAGTTTGAGCTCCCTCCAAAGACTCTCTATTGGGTTTAGGTCTGGAGACTGGCTAGGCCACACCAGAACCTTGATATGCTTCTTACAGAGCCACTCCTTGGTTATCCTGGCTGTGTGCTTCAGGTCATTGTCATGTTGGAAGACCCAGCCTCGACCCATCTTCAATGCTCTAACTGAGGGAAGGAGGTTGTTCCCCAAAATCTTGCAATACATGGCCCCGGTCATCCTCTCCTTAATATAGTGCAGTCGCCCTGTCCCATGTGCAGAAAAACACCCCCAAAGCATGATGCTACCACCACCATGCTTCACAGTAGGGATGGTGTTCTTGGAATGGTACTCATCATTCTTCTTCCTCCAAACACGTTTAGTGGAATTATGACCCAAAAGTTATATTTTGGTCTCATCTGACCACATGACTTTCTCCCATGACACCTCTGGATCATCCAAATGGTCATTGGCAAACTTAAGACGTGCCTGGACATGTGCTGGTTTAAGCAGGGGTTAAGCTGGTTTAACCTCCTGTGCCATGCATGATTTCAAACCATGACGTCTTAGTGTATTACCAACAATAACCTTGGAAACAGTGGTCCCAGCTCTTTTCAGGTCATTGACCAGCTCCTCCTGTGTAGTTCTGGGCTGATTTCTCACCTTCCTTAGGATCATTGAGACCCCACAAGGTGAGATCTTGCATGGAGCCCCAGTCCGAGGGAGATTGACAGTCATGTTTCGCTTCTTCCATTTTCTAATGATTGCTCCAACAGTGGACCTTTATTCACCAAGCTGCTTGGCAATTTCCCTGTAGCCCTTTCCAGCCTTGTGGAGGTGTACAACTTTGTCTCTAGTGTCTTTGGACAGCTCTTTGGTCTTGGCCATGTTAGTAGTTGGATTCTTACTGATTGTATGGGGTGGACAGGTGTCTTTATGCAGCTAACGACCTCAAACAGGTGCATCTAATTTAGGATAATAAATGTAGTGGAGGTGGACATTTTAAAGGCAGAATAACAGGTCTTTGAGGGTCAGAATTCTAGCTGATAGACAAGTGTCCAAATACTTATTTGCAGCTGTATCATACAAATAAATAGTTTAAAAATCATATATTGTGATTTCTGTATTTTTTTATTAGATTATGTCTCTCACAGTGGACATAGCAGGGTGTTCAAATACTTATTTTCCTCACTATATATATATATATATATATATATATATATATATATATATATATATATATATATATATATATATATAGAGAGAGAGAGAGAGAGAGAGAGAGAGAGAGAGAGAGAGAGGGAGGGAGAGAGAAACACACACCTGTACTTACAACAGATTCCATTAGATCCATTATCCGGCTCTGAGATATAAAATTACACAGCACTCAATGTGATAATATGCAGCATTATGATATTATGCCACACCGTTCGCACTTTACTGACAGGAATCCTCTTTATACGGCGACGTTACAAAACTGACATTTAACAATGCAAACAGAGTAAATTCCTTTTATTCTGGAGTTTGTGAGATGGGCATGCAATCAGGGACACTGGTGTGCATGTGTGTGTTTTTGATTCATTAAGAACAAAAGAAGAAGAAATTTTCATTCCAGTTGGTGGTGTCTGAGTAGTTTTACAGCGATTAGTGCAAAAAGTGTGGAATACCAGGGGTGGTACATTGTTTACAAAGTTACATAACAATTGTAAAAATAAGCAAAAGATCTTTAGCACAAACACTTAAATACAGAAAATTAGGAAAGGGAAAAGAACAGTTTGTAAAATATATATATATATATATATATATATATATATATATATATATAGTTTCTTTTCGGCTTCTCCCGTTAGGGGTCGCCACAGCGGATCCTCCGCACGTTTGATTTGGCACATGTTTTACGCTGGATGCCCTTCCTAACGCAACCCTCCCCAATTAATCCGGGCTTGGGACCGGCACTAAGAGTGGCTGGGGATGGTTCCCTGACCGGGAATCGAACCCGGGTCGCAGCGGTGGGAGCGCTGCATCTTAACCACTAGACCACCAGGGGACCCATATATATGTATATATATATATATATATATATATATATATATATATGTATATATATATATATATATATATATATATATATAGGTATATTTAGAAGGTTGGAGACTTATTCCAGGTGAAAGAAACCAACATGGCAACCATTCCACACTTCAACACCATGCAATTCCATATAGACTGCGGCTCATTGAAACCGACTTCAACAAACAACAAGACGATGAGCCAAAGAGTACGTCCGAGCTCTGTAAGCGTTATTTAGAGAGCAAACAGTTGGAGGCTGGAGTGTTATCAATATGGAATAGCCTGCTCTCGGATGAACAAGATCGCAGTAAGAAATCTCCAACTACTAAAGAACATTGTTGGCAAGTTTTATAAGAGGCATGGTGAAGTATTTCGGCTGAATGTTGTTGTTGTTCAAACTAACTATCCAGATGCTGCGAGTGTGTAAAGCTGTTATTCATGCTAAAGGAGGATTTTTTTAATGGAAATAATGTGGAACATCTGTACATTTATAGATTTGTTTGGACAAAGTAAATCTTTATACCGTTGAATTACCTAGTTTGTTGCGTATAAACCAAAGAAAAATCTCAAGTTTTTAAAAAAACAATAAAATCTGAGGTGTTTCCATATACACACACACATAAATATACAGCACACCTATGTACCATAAGGTAGGATTAATAACTTATTAATTCAAATAATATTACAGTTATAGTAATTAATATTAAAGTGTTATAGTTTTGCTAGGATAGCTGAAGTATTAGCTAACTACAAGCTAATTAGAAGTCCTAGCTAACATGAAAAAATTATAATCTATGAAAATATTAGGGATCTTAAATATATAATATTGCCCAATTTCATACGAATTAATAGTCAAGGATTATTAAGATGGGATAAAGATGCCAGCCATGTTTTATTGTAATAGTCTGGTCTGTCTGGCATTGAATCTGTCCTCCACCCGTCATCTTGCATGAGATAGCTCCTCATCGCCATTTCAGACAACTTTATATGCAGGGGTCAGGAAACAGAGCATCCCTTTGCAAACACCACCACCCTTTAGCTCAGACCTGGCTTTAGGAGTGTTGTCTTTTTCTATAAAAACTGGGTCTTTTCTGACATCTCCCCAAAAATCTGTCCAGCAATAGTAGGCACTGTAAGAAATAAAGCTTCACAGCTCTGGTATCCATGACAAGGTCTAAATTAACGAAGATGAAAACTTTCTAAAATGAACTCACGTAAATGCCAAGGATTCAGGGAATAACCAAGGTGTCAGACTCATCAAGAGACTACAGAGCTATCCAAGAGTACATAATCCTTCTAGCATTGAGCTGCATTCATTCCCAGTAATTCTCTCCTAAAACTAACATTTATGAAATATATGAAATATATGAAATTACAGCAAAAAATTCATATCAGCTTAATTATCAGTTTCAGATCGTTCAGCACCAATTATGCTTAATCACATGGCGGTGAATGAGTAAACGGCATCACAATAAAAAAAAAAAGAAAAAGAATGGCCAATGGAGGGTTCTTGCAGTGCTGATTAGCCTCAACGACAGGGCATAGCCATGATCACCTCAGACTTAGAAGAATGGCTCTTCTGTTGAACAGTTGATGCAAATGGATCCAATAATGTCAGTGCTTCGTGCTTTAGTAGTCTTTCTCTGCAAAGTCGTTTTTTTTCCCGGGGAGATGCAAGAACGAGCTGCACCGAGGGTTAACGCAGAGATCACAGCGCAAGGGATGCTAGGAAATGTCAAGGTGCGATTTCCAAATTGATTTCAATTACAACGGAGCGAAGCGTGTGCTTGGGTGAGAGGGAAGTTAGAGTAATTGATTGCTAGGCTGGATGATAAAAAGAAAAAATGCTGCCGTTTTCTTGTAAATGTTAGCAATCCTGCAATAAAGCTTGAACCTTTTGAAAACAAAGAGGAATCCTATAAGCTATAATGGTTTGACCAGCATGTTTGGTTCAAATTATCTCTGGTAAACCACTGTGGTGACCTTGGATTAAGACGCAACCACACGCACACACACACACACACACACACACACACACACACAAAGCAGCTGGAAGTACAAAGCGCTACAAAACCTCTAACTCTCTCTTTGAAGAGCTATTGAAGTGTTGGAGGTATAAAGTGGAAGCCCCAGAGATTCGACTCCTGTGTGTGTTGCTGAAATCAATACGAGTGCTTCATGCAGCAATGATAGGAGCCACAAACAGAGTGCTAAGCTTTAACTGCTTGCCGCTAAAGGCCAATGCCATTGTTTATGGCACTCTTTACTGAAAGTTATGTGGCCGTGCGAGAGCTGGAGGACGGAATCGGCTTGCTAGGGGCACGAGGGGAGGCGTGTGAAGGATGGAGATGAAGTGTAGATCATCATGACAAATTAGTTGCCGGAACGGAGGAGGAAGAACAGAACGGGCTGTTTTGCGCTGCCTTATCTCAAATGTTCCTGACAAATGCAGGCATGTGCTGCCAACTGGCAGCTGTAGGAGTGATGGAGAAAAATATAGTGCGTTGCATCAGCTCCTAGCCTGGGTAATCATCTCGGTCCACTGAGAGCTGCCGTTTCTACAGGTATTCATTTCAGCCCTGAAACAATAATACAGCTGAATTTGCTAATGAGCTCAGAACCTTAACAAAGCAAGCAACCTAATTAGGCTGAGCCCCGCATACGCACTTCTAACACTTATTGCAGAGACGTACACGCTTAACACTCGGAGAAAATGAAAGAATACTTGAGTTTTGCCTCTGTGATGCGCTCCTTGTGGCCTTGACTAAACGCACTGAAAGCTATTAGCTGTATTTTCTCACTTCTCACTGCACTTATGTTCTACAAATGTGTCTTTTTCATTTAACATTTGCTCAAGTGCTTTCAAGCCTGCAGTACGAGTAGGAGTAGGACTGTTCCGATGCGGAATGCTGCAGCGATATCAGATCAGATTTGACATTTTCCAATCCTAACCGTTGACATATATTATGTACTGAACAAACGTGATCATCGCAGATAATATCCTGATAATAATATCCAGTTCTACAGGATTTTACCAGATACAAACTTTTTTTGGTGGACTTTTGTACTTATGAAATTAGTACTTGATATTAGTATTGGGTTTATATATAGAAAGCTAGATTGTTTTTTTTTTGTGCATAATTACGTGTTCTTGATTAGGTGACTTATGGAAAAGATTCAGCCAAGAATAAAGAGCTCAAGTGTTTCAGGCTCGGGGGAACCACACGCTCTTGCTACCAATGCCACTGAGACTAATCACAACATTTTTAATAAAATATTAAGGAGCAGCAGATAGCTCATGTTTAACAAGCCCTCTGGGTTTACTCCTGGTTCTCCAAGTGTCCTCCCACATGCTGTGGGTGTTTACGAGGTGGTATCAAAAAGTGTTTACAAAAAGGTACTTTATTTATTTACGTTTACACACTATGACCTTCAAAATACAGCGCTCCCAGCGTTCCTGCCACTCCCGGAACGTGTCGAGCGCCTTCTGCGATTCGCCCTGGATCTCCATAACGGTGTGAAAACGCGACCTTTGAGCCAGATCTTCATCTTCGGGAAGTAGGGTGAGTGTGGATGTGAGATCATGTGGATTGTTCTCCGATGATCATCATGCACAAGTTGACGAATGGTTTAGACTTTTCAGGAGGTTGAGTCATCTTCCAGTGATGTTTTTCTGCTCTTAAAGAGCCTGTGTCACTCAAAACACCACAAACGACTCGTTGCAGCATTGCCGTATGTGAAACGTATGTCATGTCAAACATCTCTGTGGCAGATTTGCCAAGTTTCATGCAGAATGTCATGTTTGCTTTTTGTTCTAACTTGCTGTCCAGTGATGAAATCACAGACGTGGTAACGCACATGGTCAGAATGGCACCATTAGTCTTGAAGCTTTTTAAAACCACCTCATATAAAGTTTTGTGTTAGTAGCAAGTAATCTATAATATAATCCCTACAAAAGTAGTTCCATTTTTTGTTAGGCATTAATGCTATTTGTATGAATTTTTTGAGTTGTGACTGGAATGAATGAAACCTAACCTTACATACAGCATACAAACTCTACTAGACATACAGCCTATAGTCACAATATCCTTCATCTATGATATAAATTAATAAGAGCTATTTTGGAGTGTAAAAGCTGTCTTGCTCTCTCTCTCCATCTGCAAGAAGAGACGCTTTTTCCCTCCGTCTCTCTATCCATCTCCCTGTGTCTATCTCCACCCCCCCTATCTTTACATTTCTATAATCCTCTTGCTGTCTCTGCCTCTCCAGCTCATCATCCTCCTACGGATGAATTGATAAAGGCCCAGCCAGCATCACTGATGCACTCTTATTGGTGCCGTTCTGTCTCAAAGTGGATTAGCTGGGCTTTCAACCACTCTCGATACTGCTGGTGACAAGCGGTTGTGTGGAGCCCCAGTTAATGTGTGAGGGAGAGGATTGAAATGACCACGGTCGAGAGTGCTACACCACTCCAATCACCACTCGCGAGAAGACCCTGCAGTGCGTAGGATTGATTGGAAGGAGGGTTGGAGTCGTTCACCCTATTAAGCTTTTTTTTTCTGAAATCTTTTTAAGTGTTTGAGGCTAGGATTCGGATAAAAGAGGTATGGATCTTAGATTAGGCCAAAGGAACAGCTGCTTCAAATGAATGTAAGAACTGAACTGCTGCTGGGGTGAAATATCATATCATATTTATAGCTAAAGAGTTTTTTTTTTTTTTTTTTTAGGAATCCTGCAGCGATCGAGTTTCAGGAAAGATACATTTTATTTTAGCGAGAGATGGCATTAGTCTCTTCTCTCCTTGTCAATCACAGACTTTGTAAGTATGCAGAAGAGCATCGATAGCTTCCAGCTGCTCTGTGACATACAATGCGTCCTCGACATATTGAGTTTGTTTACTTGACATGCCTTCCAGAAAGAATGTGCCATATTGAATAAATATATCCATGATCATGTATATTATATATTAAAATAATGCACCTAATATTTGAACAGTTATCATTACCAGCATTATGTTAATGAGGTACACGTAGCTCCAGAGTTCTGATAACCCCACCGTAACTTGAAAAACGGAAAAGTGGAGACAGGAGTCTTAAAGAATGTGATTAATAAGGGGTGGTATAGGTACATAATTTTGCAAAACAGAGTAATTTACACTACCGTAATGTATAAACTATACAGTATATATATATATATATATATATATATATATATATATATATATATATATATATATATATATATATATATATATATGTTTGTGGCCAGCGGGCACACGAGCTCAAATTGGGCTCTGAAACACCAAAAACACCGAGACAAATATGTGCTCTAACACCGAGACAACTGGACTCTGTGGACCACTGGCGAGACATGTGTAAATCCTGGCAGCATCCCAACGTATCGTATTTTTTACCAAATTAAAATGCTAAGAGAAAATTTTTTATATTTTGACCATTTTTTCGTATCGCTATCAGCATCATAAGAAAAAGTCAGACCATTGTAACAAGTCATTTGTGGGAGGTTCGGTGAAATATATATCAGCTACTATTTGCAGTTTTCGGGGGCAAAAAAGTGTTGAAATGGGTGACGGGGCAATTACTATGTACATGCCACTCAAGTTGCATCGATTTACTGAGTCAGAGTCTGAAGGGCAAAACTCACTCCTGTGGAAAATACACATCATTTTAATCAATCTCATTGTTAACTATTTCCTGTATACTGCCTTCCATCACTATGACCTTCTCTTTGACCCCCTTACTGTTTTCTCCTGACTATAACTACATAACTATTTGGAAAATGGCATTTTATCACAGGCTCAGCATGTTTTTTTTTTTTTTATCGAATGTGACCCCACTGCAGCTAATGGCAGTGGAAAGGATGTTCCAGGGCTGCTGCATCATATCAAAGTTTTGTTCTTGTGTTGTAACATGAGTATGTTTTCCTCTCGTCCCTGCTGGAGCCAATTATAATCGACGCCATGCTGTGCTGGACAAGAGCCTGTAGGTGTGTGTTTGGGGGTCGAATGAAAGTCTTCAATGACCCTATGTTAATAATAACCTTCTTATTTTTTCCCCCGTAATCAGTCTATTCGCTTATTACCCTCCTCAAATCTATTTTTTACAGTAATTATGTACTACAAATATCTGCTACTGAGATAAAAAATGGATGAACAATGGCTTATAAATAAAAAACTAAAAACAAAACCGCACAGCCACAGCACGACTGAGGTTGTTCAATCGGCTCTGTCTGGAGTACGTCCTACACAAATTCTGTTCGCTTGCTCGTTTTCTCTATCCCTTCACTTCACACACACACTTTCACACACTTGCACACACTTTCACACACACACACACACACACACACACACACACACACACACACACACACACACACACACACACACACACACACACACACAAGACTGACCTGAACTTATGTGTGGTGCTCCCCTGCTCTTCCGTTTCATCTACCGTAGGTGTTAATTTAATGTTAGCCGGAATGAGTCAGCCTTAAATTGGATACGTGTGACTTTCTACACGTGGGAAGGACTTTCAATTTGTTTGTTTCCCAGGCGTGTTTTTTGCAAACAAAATATAATGACCTTGAGAAGGTATTTTTTTTCTCCACCCTGATCAATCCATCGCACGCGTCTTTTTAATGTGCTGCTGCTACAGATCAATATATTCATGACAACTCAGAGGATGCACAATGGCTTACAAACTTCTCTAAAGTGCTTTTGAGAAGGGAACTCTCTGATCTCCCAGAGGGAAAGAAATAGGAAACTCTAAATGCCTATAGTGACTATGTGGAGCGTAGGAGTAATTAAGTGCAAATCCAATATACTGGATGTACGCTCTTTTTAGGATGCGTATGTCGAATCGAGAAATCAGAGATGTATCATAACCAAGCCGAATTTCTGCAAATTTCCAGAAATGTAGTGTGTCATGACGTCTGATAGAGGATTTTATGAAATAGGTCGGGTTACACGTGCTGATGGATAATTGGATATTTTCGAACATCCAATCCAATCCCAAATTTCTGACTTGTATTAGCGCTGACCGTGAACCCCTCTTTACTTGATATTCAGTTTGGTATTGTGTGCAGTATAGGACCCTCTATACTACTATGATCTCAATACATGCGATCCTTATTTCTCGAAAACCTTCTTGCACGTACATTGTATCCGGCGTACCCCCTAATTTTAAAGAGCACGGACAGAAATAGCAACATAAACCAAACTGCCCATCCAATACAACAACAGCTTCTTGTGATGCTCTCACGTAAATAAAGCCACCTCACCCCATGACTGGTTCTACTATCAAAGGGTACATCGTCTTTAAGTATCTCATTCCCCTGATGGTCCACGTGGTGCTTTAAGTGTTCCCGAGCGGGCTTTACAAGGTGTTCGGACAAGCTCGATGAGAGTTAAACCACCACTAACTTAATTTATTAGACCGCATTTCTGCTGGATCACGTGCCACGTGCCACATGCTTGTAGATTTCTCCTGACATATCCACGTCGGTTCTTGCGTATTTATTTCATGTTTGCTATATGAAAAGATATTAGGTGCTTATCACCCCAGCAACAAGGAAAAGTACAGTTCGGCTCTCACACACACAGACGCACACACACACACACACACACACACACACACACACACACTTTTCATTTATTACACATTTGGGCTGAAACTGGAACAAACCTCCCATATCTGCTTCATCCAAACAGTTTGATGTTATGAGGTAAAAACATTCCCCTGTGGATTTACACAGAATAAATGTAATTCATGGTGGATTCCAGAGTTTAGCTTTCAGGTTTTAAACATGAGATAACATGGTACAGTGTAGTAAAAAGTGTAGTACAGTACTAGAATATATGACATTCATCAAGCCATGAGCCTCACTAGTAAGACAACGCACCTTGGTTGGGATGCTCGGGGTCCGATAAGGTTACTCCCATTAACGCAAAACTGAGGCAAATTCTTAGTTGGAAAGTCATTTTTTTCCTTTTTCCTTTTCTTTTTTGGGGTTAAGTATCCGCTCCAGCCAGGGTCCTCTGTGAAAACAAACAGATTACCAATAGAAAATCCTTAAACTACTTTAGACCTCAAATCGACGGTGGACCGCAAACTAAGCGGCTCCGATACCAATCCATTGCTCGGGACATGAGACAAACTTGTCCTCTCTCGGTGTGCTTTTTTTTATCCCATCAAACAGTCGTGAACGTCTCCTTCTCCTTGTATACGGATATATTAAAATAAGGTCCTCGGGACATCACCACGGTGTCTGTGTTTCTCTCTGGCGGTGTCTCTCTCAGTGTCTCTGTCTATGAGTTCCTCCTGTCAAAATCCCGCCTTATTTTTCCCGCCCCTACCTCTTTTTTTTTTTCCCCTCACACCTCACGCGCACATCTTTGGGCTCGAGAGCGCGTCTCGAGGGTGCGTGAGGCGCTGGGCGCGAGACCCCCCTCAACACCCCCCCCCCCCACCGCTCTCCCTCCTCGTCACTACTCTGCACTTCGGCGCCAAACTCTCCGCGCGAACGGCGTCGACGCGCTCGTGCTGCTCGCGCCCGCCGTGGTGACGGCGGATCGACGTTCCGTCTTCATTCGGGGAATGGAGGAAACAAAAATAAGGAGAAGAAGAGCAGTTTCCAGAGCTTTATATCCACACCACCACCAACTACGTCTCGCCGCGACGCACAGAATGAACATAACCGCGAAAGCTCCGGCACTAGAGGGTGTCCGCGCGCTCACGGTGGGGTTGCGCGCGCGAGCCGCTCTCCACGGAGCTTTTCCTAATGCGGAAAACACTTTGTTCCCCTCAGGTCCAGTGCCTTCTCGTGAGCTGATTTTTTCCAGTCAGTAAATTATAAACTGGGAAAACAAATGGATGGGGGAAGTAGAATTAAGACAGGAACAACACGCTGTGATGACTGAGAACTGAATCTGTACTGACCGTGAATGTGGAATATTCGTTGAATGTTAGGTCAACAAACACCCACACAAATAAAAGAAAAAGAAAAGAAAAACACCATCATACCACCCGAAATACCATCATATTTCACCAAACCGTTGTCATACCACTCAAACCAAAATCAAATCACAATCACACATCTAAAACATCATACCACACAAACTTCCATTATATCTCCCAAAACCGTTGTCATACCCCTCAGATAAAAATGAAATCATGATCACATTCCCAAACCACCATCATATCTGTTGTCATACCCCTCAAACCAAAATCACATCACAATCACACCCCCAAACCACCATCATGCTCCCCAACAATCATCATACCCCAAAATCACCATCATACCAACCCAACCACCGTCATACCCCACAAAACCAACAAAACCCCAAACTACAATCATACCCCCTAAACAACTATCACACACCCCAGATTATCATCACATCCCCCCAAACCACCATTCTGCAGTTGACCAATTCTGTATACTGTATTTAGCGAGTAGGGGACAGTGGGATACGTCCTATTTGGTCATTTGTCCTCTTATGAGTAACATCTTCTTGGGATCTTCATTGCATAGTATGAATATTGTGAGTAGTGTGTACACACTCAAAGTTCCAAGAAGAGAAGTACCCAGATAATGATTAGTGGAACAGAGGAGGGTTGAAATCCATGATCTTAAGATCTTGGATCATGAGAGCAAGATGTACTTATGTATATATATATATATATATATATATATATATATATATATATATATATATATATATATATATATATATATATATATATATATATATATATATATATATATATATATATATAATGGTACGAATACTTTAGGGAAACCCTGTTTCTAATTAAATATATACTTTATTCAATTCAATAAATTCATTAAGACAAAACTGCATGCAAGGCAAAGACCCCCTGATGGAACATTATTTCATCTGAGGAACCTAAAGAAACTCAGGATTGAAATGTGGACCCTGGAGCTGTAAGGGGGTGTAATGTTAACCACTGCACAGCTGGACTGCCTCTTATTCTTTTTTTGGGTGAAACTAATGCAGGGGCACCGCTAGATGCGTAATATTATTCTCGAAGTAAAAAAGCAGCTGAAAGTCATGGTTCTTTAAGATTCATTGTAGTGACACCAAGTTTTGCCTTAGGAAAAATGGGCTAAACACTTAAACACCAGTGCATCTATTATAAATGACCTCACACAAACCACTGCATTGAAGTATGTCAGCTAATCAGGATAAAATTGTCATCCATCAATCACACCAAAGCATATTCTGCTTATAACTCTCAATGAAAAACAATAATTAAACCTGTTCTCTAGATAAAAAGATAACTTTATTGCTTAAAATCTGAAAATTTTTCAGACCTGTGATGAACAATGGTCTCTGTCCTCGAGGACACTACAGAGTGTGTCCATACCAAGTGCCAATTCCAGTGTCCGCTTCTTGTTGATTGGAGCAAGTCATAGATTTACATCGAACCCCAGTCTACGCTACTATATAAATGTTCTTAAATCAGTCTGATGGTTTACAATAGCTAATATTACATTTCGTAATCTCCCCTGAGACCTGAAAAAGTTCATTTTCCTTACAGCAGTCACATTTCACTAGTAAAAGCGAGTCATAACATGGTGTTTACTTAAATCTTAAATAATATTACATTCCAACAACCATTCAAAAGAGGAGTGAAAATGTAAAAAAATTGTTTTGAATATGGAATTTATTGTGAAAATATTGACATTTAATAAGGTGTTTGAAAAGATTTGCAGACATTCCACAGATATAAAAACAAATGCCATGGTTTAATATGTGTTATGAAACTGAACCTAGTTTACAGAATATATTCTAAAAGTGAAAACATTAATGCAACATGAATTTGAGAGTGTTTTGTTTGTAATGAAACTAGATAAAGCTAGTCAGACTGAGAACTCTGTGGTGAATGCACTAATACAGTCTGGGATCCTGTCTGGCATCCTGTATATCCTTTCAATCTTATAACTGCCTGATGCATCATTTGTTCAGACTGTGAGGATTTATTTGTGGGATGACAATTTACAGTCATTTCATCATTAATTCTACATCAAACGTCTGTTCTTTTGCTTTTCTACCTCTTGCCAGGATGTCAGTAGCAAACACTAACCTCGGTGGTGTACAGTCCTACAAAATGTCCTTGAGAAAGCCAATAGTACAGATGGTTTCTGCTTTCCCGAAATGCCATCAAATGATCTCCAGGTACGAAAATATCACTACCCACACAAACAAGTCAACACTCCTTCACACTTAGACTAGTGCATGCAGGACAGCATATTTATATGCAGATGTTTGAAAGGTCATTCGATGCTATCATGCCTGCCAGATCTGCCGCATGTAATTTATCGATTGAGTGAAAGCCAGGAGTTTTTTGAAGGAAAGCAAGACTTTAATGCGGAGGCTGGCTTCCAGTCGGTGCCGTTTCTTGAATCGGGTTCTGCTGGCTAAGCAGCTGTAATGCGTCTGCATTAGAGCACATTGGATATGCAGGGAAGTAAACGGACATAGCAAGGGAGAATCAGAAAGATTCTGCATATAGCTTTTTTCTATTCATCATCATCTCATCTGTTTGCAAATTTGAAGTGTACAGCGCCGGGAACTGGTTTGTGTATCTCACGTCTCAGGTTTTTGTGCTTGCATCATCATTAAAAAAAATGTGCTGATTGTTATTGGCCATTCTTTCTTCTCCCCATAGTTTTATATAACTCATTTAATCTCAGAAGATGTTTATAGGTTCTATAGGAAATGTCAACTCCCTGAATCATGTTGCCAAATAACATTTCAGCTTGGTTCTTTCATCACATCACTTAGTCTTTTGGCTCGTTTGCCAGCTTTGGGATTGGATAGTACCTGGATCAGCACTTCAGGACACTTAACAGCCAAGTTCCAGTTTTCCATTTCTGTTAAGCATATCATAGATTCTTGGTCAAGGCTGAGTTCCAGCCATCCATTAAGTAAGAAATGAATCATGACTGATTAGTTTTGGTTTAACATAACTTATAAAAGGAAGCAACTTCAATTGAAATGTATTTACAAATGAATTAAAATAGATGTCATTCTTTAACAAATAAGCATTTTTATTTCCCCTATACAGTACCACAGCATCTTTGCCATGTTAGTTTTTTATGTACTGAAATTAAATAACGAAATAACTAAAATGTGGTTATTTACCACTGTTCATGATTAACAAGAAAACTAGAAACTACCTGTTTATTTTACATTTAAGGCATTTTGGCAGATACTCTTATCCAGAGCGACTTCCAATTATTTTATTTATACAACTGAGCAGTAAGGTGTAGTGTACTAGTAGTCCCCATTTTATGGTGATGTGTTCAATCGTAACTTGAAAATATCGTAAGCTGAGACATGGCCTAGCCTTCCCAGGAGTCTTAAAGAATGATGATCAGTACGGGGTACTATATTGTAATTTTGTTAATAATTTAACAAAATTACAGTACATAATTTAGCAAAACAGAGCAATTTATAGTACCATACTGTATTTATTTTACAGCATATATCTATGTGGTGTATGCAGGTGAGTAGAGGGTGGAGTCAGACGAAACGAGTGCTCTGTTTTAGTGTCTGGTGATGCAGATAAAAAGGAGAGAGACATAAGTTAAAATCAGAAAGAAATACGTGCTCTAAAACTGTCTCTAAAGCTGTAAACCGCTGGCAAAAGCAAGGCATCTCACAAGGCAAGAGGTTTGACATCATCCCAAAGCAGCATCCCAAAGTATCGTACCACATATACGACTACATGCTTGCCTGCCACACAAGTTATTAGGTAGGTATCGCTATTGTCATCGTAAGATAAAAAAGCTGAACCATCATAACTTAGAGACTACTTATATTTATTTAGAAGAGCAATCATATTGACTGAAAACTACCAGTATTTAACAATTTGAATGCACAACCTTCCAGCCAACCAAATCCAAAATTTGTTTAATTAGCCCCTGTAGGTTTATCCCTAATGAGTGGGCCAATTTCAAGGAAAAACTCCCTGAGGTGGTATAAGGAAGAAACCTTGACAGGAACCACCAAATGTCAATATGTTTCCATTACTGTTAAGGGTATCAATTGTTTACTTATGAACCCTTGAGCTGTTCAAAGCAAACTATATTTATAGCTGTGATATAATATGGAATCAAAAGCACCATTCGGGTGTTGATTATTTATCGTAACAGCATCATTTTTTTTTTTTTTTTTACCTTAATTGCACAGTATACGAATTGCTCTTGTTCACTTCGGCATTGTGATATTTTTGCACAGAAAAACAAGTGAGATTAAGATTCAGTGATAAACTGCCTCCAGTGTACACTGTGTAGTGACAGTCCATGACATATACGCCAGGTGTTAATTTAATGCTTGTGATTTCGCGGTGCCAGAACAGACGACAATTTATATGACATTTTCTTTCAGCTCCGAATCAGCGATGGTATATAGAACAAGTTTTTTTTATTTATTTATTTATTACTTGCCATAGGACAGCTTGCAAACTCATAAAAATATGCCTTGGGAACACAAAATCTATATTCTCTGGAAAATAACTGAAAAGAAAACAAAAAGATCATAGAACTATACATAAAAAAAGGTTCTAAATACTCACATGGGTATATTTATGTCTGTATCGCCAACATGGCAACCTTTAAAAAAAAGAAGGTTCATTAAAATAAGCCATTATTTATGCTTTCTGTCTGTGATGAAAGTTATACATATCAAAACAATAAAGGATATTTGAAATTATTAAACAAAAAAAAAACCTGAAATGTTCAAAGAAATCTATCTGCTTTTCACTTTACTACAGGATCAATCGTCTATGAAGCTGTCAGCATCACGAGCTGATAATGTGCTTGTACTGGCTCCCTCTTATATCCTGCCACTGTTTTCATCCACGGACAAATGATCAAAGCCTCCGTCCCTCTCCTTTGCGTGCCTCCATTAAGGCCAGCTTCCATTATGAAGAGACATCTTTCTTTTATTAAAAAATTGTGATATCCAAATTTTAAAATGATACTGAGCATGACTCTCATTTGATGTTTGTCCTGTGTATTAAAAAACAAAGAATATATATGCATGATCATGCACACAAACACAATATATATTTATACACTATATGGACAAAAGTTTGTGGACACCTGACCATAAGATTGGTGTTTTCTTTGAACATCCCATTCGACATTGAGTCCCCTTTTGCTGTTATAATAACCTTTGTGCTCATTTAGACACAAAGGCATTAGTAAAGTCAGGTCCTGATGTAGGTAAGGTGAGAAAGCCTGGGGTTGCAGTCAGCATTTATATTCATCCCAAAGTGTTCAATGGGATTGAAGTCAAACGCTATAGCAAGACACCCTATACAAGTGTGTGTCCAACGTTGTGGTAACAGTTTGAAGAGCCATTTGGCTACCAAACAACTATTCAACTTGAATTTTCTTTCGCTTATTTATTCATTCATCTGAAACGACTTCATCCTCAAAGGAATTAAGGTAAATCCAGAGTCTGGATCTGAGGAACACTGGGCACAATATGGGCGAGTCTTTAATGTGACTCAGAAGAACGAATAGTCTCAAAAAGTGATTTGTTCTTTTCATACTGGATGAGCATGAGCAAAGCATCGCAAAATCTCCATAGGTTTTATACAGGAAACAGAATTGAGTAATTCATCACATGAGTCCAAATCTGTCTCGTCCAAATCGTTCATTCTTTTGTCATGTGACTCCCATATACACTATGTAGTGAAGTCAAGTTTATTTCTATAGCGCTTTTCACAACAGACATTGTCTCAAAGCAGCTTTACAGAATTTTAAGAGTTTTAAGTAGTTAAAAACTTATTGGAACTATAGTTAAAGTTGGTGTATGTAGACATGTTGGGGATCTGCTTAATAAAATGTATCATTGTATTTTATTTTTGATCAAAGGAATGGAATGAACTTAATAAAAAAAATTTAATAATAAGATTTGTTCATGTTGATGAACGAGATTCAAAGAACCAAGTCTCTAAAAAGTATTAGATTTTGCCATCACTGCAATTCATCAATGCATACATTCATTTAGATTTACAGTACAGGCAATTTATTGTAGCCAGTCCACCAGTGGGCACAACAATGAAACGAAACTAAAGAATACAAGGAAATCAAGAAAAAGCTCATGAGTGGTGAAGCAAAGACGCCTACTTGAAAAATCCAAAATGTAATAATTATTTAGCCTAGCTCACACCTACCTTTATATATATATATATATATATATACACACACAAACATTTGCATTATTAATCAATTATAATAAAAAAAAAATATATATATATCAATCAATTATACTTTTTATATATATATATATATATATATATATATATATATATATATATATATATATATATATATATATATATATATATATATATATATAGTTTTTGTCGGACAACCACCCAAGAATTATTTTTTTTAAGTTGCATCATGCATGTAATATGTGTGTGCCAATATGTGTATGAAGTGCATTTTATGATCAAGTTTAGTCAAGTTTTCTAAACAAAATCAACTAAAAAAATTCTGCTCGAACACACACTCTTAGCCTGAGCCATTTACTGCCACTTAGAACCAGGTTGTGTTTGAGCAGGTGAAATCATCAACTGGACTCAGGCCCTCCAGGACCTGCTGTATACTGGTGGGCCCCATTGTGAGTGTAATTACATCTGATTACCTTTTCTAAGACTGCCTCCACATGCGCGTCTTCTCCCCTAATGAAGCGGCGTGAAATCGTTAAAAAGTAATTGTGCGCACTCGTCCTGCAGATAAGCCGACGCAGTGGGACAAAGCAATCCTGACACAAAGTAGATTTGCTGGCGCGGGGATGCACGCGATCCCCTCTGCGACTAATGGCCTATGAACTTTAATCTGGCGCCTCATGAGGGTAGCAGGAGGAAGCGCGTGGGCTTTGGTGACTTCGAAATCACAAAGGCATAATGGATGTTTGGAAATTAAATGTTTTAATATTTTTCTTGAAGCATGTTGGGTGTCTTTATGTCATATGTGTCGAAACATTTTTTTCCTCCCAGTGGAAGTTTAGGTGAAATTTTGTAACTTTCTAAGAAAACAAGGCAAATATTGTATTCTGTTCTGTATGTTGTGGTTTCTTACATTTGCTCTACTCTATATTATCTATTGTCTCCATCTTATCCAACCCAATTCCTTTTATAGTTCCAGTAAATCATGTCTGCCTTTAGAATCACACTGCACTCATCAAACCCCTATTTCAGGGACTTTAAAGACTCAATTTTAGGTCGCAGCACCTTTGATTGTTCGACAATAAATAAATAAATGTATTGTTCACAACATGCCCAAATAGTTTTGTCAGTATTTATCTAAATCTTGTGCTGTGAAAATCCAGAATTGTATTTTTTTTGCATGTTTGTCACACTTAAATGATTCGGCTCATCAAGCAATTTTAATATTACACAAAGATACCCAGAGAAAATACAAAATGCTGTTTTTAAATCATTATTCAATTCATCAAGGGAGAAATAAATCTGTCCTGCCTGGCCTTATGTGAAAAAGTAATTGCTCCCTAAACCTAATCAACTGTGAAGGGATTTCTATCCTAAAAGGCCTGTTTAAGATCATGCCACAGCATCTCAATCGGATTTAAGTTCGGACTTTGAGATGGACTACCTGGTGTGTTTCGGATCAATGCCATTCTGCATAAACCAAGTGCAGTTGAGTTTGAGGTCATGAACTGATGGACAAACATTCTTCTTTAGGATTTTCTATTCGAGCACAGAACTGATGGTTCCATCAATTATGCCAAGTTATTCAGCCCCAGATTATCACACTAGGAAGGTTGGACAACTTTTTTCCTTAATAAATTAAATAATTATTTAAACACTGCAATTTGTATTTACTTGGGTTATCTTTGTACAATGTTGGAATTCGTTTGATGATCTGAATCATTTAAGTGTAAAAATATTAAAAAAATAATAAATCAGGACACTTTTTGAAGGTGTCATAATCAACGTCTTCATTAACAACACCTCTAACAAATGAATGGTCTTGGAAAGAAAATCCAGGTAAGTCTTCCACAGATCCACAGTCTTCTGGGTGCTGGAGTTCCTTAAAGATCAGCACCATGGACAGAGACTTACAGCAAAGCTTTAAGTGTTTCCTCTCATGAGATCCTGCAGCTTTGGAAAAAAAAAATTGTGGGTCACAATTAAATGGGGCATTTTATTCTAAAGCATCCATAGACATCCTATGCAATCATGTGTGTCCAACTTTGTGGTAACAGTTTGTGACAGGTAAGAAAAAAAGGTCTGCCTGTCATGTAATGTGATCAGAGAAGCAGATACAATGCCCTTAGCATGAAAACAAGGACTGTGGAAAACAACAGCAGCAATCACAAAAAAAGCAAACGTGAGGCGTAAAAAGGAGTGACACACCGTCTAGTGGTAATAAACCAAAAAGTAATGTGACACAAAACAAGGCAGCACAGAGGCTGATGGGAAGCATAGTTCTGTGACATAAACCTTACACTGAATTTTCAGAAGTTTCTAAAATATAATTAAAGTCTAATTTGTCCCACTTAATGTTCTTACACATTGTAATATGCATTCAAGTGTAAAATAAATTCAAACTAATATAATTACTTCAAACCTTTTTTTTGGAGATCATTAATCATTTGCACATCAATTAAATACACTATATGGACAAAAGTACTGGGATATCCGACCTATTCAGGCATATGTAGTTCTTCCCCAAACTGTAAGCACAAACCGCAAACTATTGTAAACGATGTTTTTGGATGCGGTAGCGTGAAAGTTGTACTTGAACTTTGAGATGCAAAGCAAGTCCAGCATGATGAAGCCAGCTTCATGAAGATATGATTAACATGGGTTGGAGTGGAAGATCTCCTGTTATAAAGCTACAATTGAATACTATTGAACACCTTTGGGATGAATGTGAACTCTTGAACACTCCCCAGAAAAGTGGAGGAAAAGTATTATAACTGCAAATGAGGACTGAATATGGCATGTTCACAAAGCACACAGAAATCAAGGCAGCTCCGGGAAAAGTGTTGGATTTGTGGTAAGAAGGTTGTGGGTTTGATTCCCTGTACCACCAAGCTGCCACTGTTGGGCCCCTGAGCAAGGCCTTTAACCATCAACTGCACTGTGTATACATGGGATAATTATGGTTTGCTCTGGATAATTGTGTCTGCCAAATGCTTGTAACTATACAAATCAGGCATGACTAATATTGTGTTGGTCCCACTTTTCCTGCCAAAACAGTTGTGACCCATCAAACATTAACAGCATTAAAATTTTTAGCAAACTGAGCTACAGGAGCTCGTCTGTTGAATCGGTTCACACGGACCAGCCTTCACTCCCCACGTGCATTAATGAGTCCCTGTCACCGCTTCACCACTGTTCCTTCCCTGGACCACTTTTAATAAATACTGACCACTGCAGACCAGGAACATCCCACAAGAGCTGCAGTTTTTGGAGATGCTCTTCATTCATTCATTCATTCATTCATTCATTTTCTCCCGCTTATCCGTAATTCGGGTCGCGGGGGCAGCAGTCTAAGCAGGCCCCCGCCTTCCACTGCTGCCCAATCCACACAGCACCGTCCCTTACGGTCCCTCCTGCAGGTGGTGAGCCCACGGGAAGGCGGCCCCATGTCACCGACCTTGATATTTCCCTTGTAAGGGACCCCCGGAGCATAGAGGGTTAAGGGCCTTGCTCAAGGGCCCAAGAGTGGCAGCTTGGCGATACCGGGGCTTGAACCCCAGACCTTCCGATCGGCAACCCAGCGCCTTAACCGCTGGAGCCACCACTCCCCCCATGATGAAGAGATAATCAGTGTTATTTGCTTCACCAATCAAAATGTTATAAGCTGATGGTTAGTAACAAACTATTATTCTAAGTATTATTGAATTTAAGAAAATTTTTCGTGTTCGAGCAGAATTTTTTTGGGGAAAGCTTTTCCATTACAGCATTTAAATGTGTGATATGTAATATTTTTCAACTATGCTACAAAAAAAGCCTTTTCTCACAACATTAAGATGAAAACTATAATTCTGGTGACAGTGTGTGCAGTAAGAGTTCTCTCACTGTGTGATTGTGTAGCCGTAGAAAACACTCTCCTTATAAAAAGGTCTGATGTGCAGGAGAATGGAACACTGAACCGCATCTATTATTCACATAGAGATCTCATCGATCAACACTTTTCATACTCAAGTCCATTCAAAAGCAAATACTTTTGCACATTTTTCTCGAGTGGAAATGTAAAAGGAGGAGTTTTACAGTGTCTGAAATCATATTAAAGAAGGCAATTTATACTTGTACTCAAGTCCATCATTGTCAAATTGTTTTTTTTTCCACTTTTGCTTTTTCACTTTTCTTGCTTACATGATGATCATAATCTTTTGTCACACTTTCTAAGGATAAGTCAGTGGGTGGATAAGTAGTTTTAACTTCCTAAAGGGGATTTTAATGGTTTGATATTTTATAACCCACAATTGCTTACAGATTTAGTTTCTCCAGCACAGACCATGTAAAAAAAAATAAAAAAAATGTCAAGATTGAAACATTTTTTGTACCTAATCACTTTTATTAAATAATAATAGAATTCTTTATTGCCTTTCACTGGATATGGTTACAAAAGCTGACCCAAGATGGTCACTAGGAATCTAAGATGCATGTAGGGTCTTATCCAGACCCCAACCCCAACACACACACTATCTGAGATCAAAATAAAGCGTTAAACCTTCATTATAGCCCTCTTATCCAATAAAACACCTGGTGCGATTGCACTGATTAGTGTACTGATTGATCTGCTGGTTCAGAGGCTTAATCGTGGAGGTCTGGATGTGGAAAAAGTGAGACAGGAGAGAGAGAAAACAGGAGATTGAGAAAGAAAGAGAAACAAACATAATATAGTGGCACTCTTGGGAAATGCAAAGATTCATCAGGGTATTGATCAGAAGCGCTCTGAGTGGAGATGCAAGTTGAAGGATGATGTGTCACAACCAAAACAAAGGTCACTCTAGTAAATCTAATAAAATAAGTAAACTCTCTCTCTCTCTCTCTCTCTCTCTCTCTCTCTCTCTCTCTCTCTCTCTCTCTCTCTCTCTCTCTCTCTCTTTCTCCCTTACTTCATCTCAAAATATATCTCTCCTTTCTTTTTCATATGCTCAATCACTATGTCCCTTTCTTCTCTCTTTCTCTCTCTCTCTCTCTCTCTCTCTCTCTCTCTCTCTCTCTCTCTCTCTCTCTCTCTCTCTCTCTCTCTCTTTCTCTGTCTCTCTTCCCCTGTCTCTCTCTTCCTTCCTCTCAAAATATCTCTTTCTTCTTTCTTTTTAACATGCGAAACTCACAATGTCGTCATCCCCCTCTCTCTCTCCCTTCCCTCCTGTCACAATTTTTTTCTTTCTGTTCTTTCTTTTTCATGTGCTCACCCACTATGTCCCTTCCTTCTCTCTCTCTCTCTCTCTCCTCTCTCTCTCTCTCTCTCTCTCTCTCTCTCTCTCTCTCTCTCTCTCTCTCTCTCTCTCTCTCTCTCATTATATTTCGTCTCTTTCAGTTTTCCTCCCCTTTTTCTTCCTCTTTCTCTCTTTTCTCCTTCTCATCATTTCTTTCTTTCTGTCTTTTCTCTTTCTTGTTATTTCCTTCCTTCCTTCCTTCCTTCCTTCCTTCCTTCCTTCCTTCCTTCCTTCCCTCCTTCCTTCCTTCCTTCCTTCCTTCCTTCCTTCCTTCCTTCCTTCCTTCCTTTAATATTTGGTCAGATCTCTCCATTAGGTCAGAGACCTGCCATGTAAACAAATGTTTTAATCTAAGGAGAGGTTTTTTTTTTATCTGAGCAGAGAGACCATTTGTTCAGCCTCCTTTTCCCCTCCTGGAAGTTTCAGGAATTCAAGTTTCTAAACTTGCACATGTATTTTATATATTTCATTTCATTTTATTTATTTGACAGGGACAATGCAACATACATAGTGTCAAAGCAAGCTTGTCACTGAAATGCTACATAAAAAGTTTATAGCAAATGCTAATTTTCAACTCCTGTCCCTGGTTGGGCTCTAAACACAGTACAATTAACATACTAAACTACTTCAATTTAAACAAATAACATGATATGGACAATTCCCGTCCCTAGTCATTCACAATAAAATTTACCCATGAGATTTACCCATAAAGTTTACATACATACATATATCATATACAACTCTTACCTACTAGTTAAAAATGAGTGCACCTTTGGTTTGTCTTTAACCAGTTTTTTAGCCTGGAAGTAAACACATTAAAGTCCAGTATAGTCTTAATGTCAGATGGTAATAAGTTCCAGAGTTTGAAGCTCTTCACAGAGAAGGTAGTCTGACCAAAACTGGTCCTACAGTATGGGATTTTACAGTCATGATTTGTAAGACCCCTAGTGACTCGAATGCAGCTCTGTCTCTCAATAAATGAACTTAATGGCTCAGGTACTAAATGATTAATGCACTTGTAAATAAATTTAAGAAAGCAAAAATTGCTAAAACTCTCAAAATTCATTAAATTATATTTCTTAAAAATGGTACAGTGATGATGTCGAATTGGTTTTTTGTCCATAATTTTAATTGCTCTGTTGTATACAGAACGTATGCATTTGGTTGCAGTAGGAGTGGCTTGAGCCCATGCTGTCATGCAGTATGATATATGAGAAAAGATCACAGCATGCATGTACAGCAGGGCTGCCTGGTGCGGTATAAAACTTCTAATTAATTTAAAACAATTGAGATTACTTTGTATTGTTTTTAAAATGTTCTTTATGTGCTTATCAAATTTCAGTTGAGGATCTAAAACCAGTCCTAGATATTTGAATTCTGTAACTGGATTAATTTCTGTATTTTGAATATTAATATTAAATCTTCCTTTTAAATCGAGTTTTTTAATGGAAAAGCACATAGAAACTGTTTTTGTGAGAATTAAAACTAGTTGATTTTGGATGAGCCATTGTTGGATGTCAAACATACTAGTAGACAATACAGCTGCAGCCTGCTCAGGTGACTTAGCGGGTGCATAAATAACTGCATCATCCGCATAAAGCTGACATCTGGCATCAGAGCAGTGCAGGGGCAAGTCATTTATAAAAAGACTAAACAGCATGGGGCCAAGTATAGTACCCTGCGGAATGCCCATTTTTATGTTTGAGAGTGTGGATATGTTTTGATCAACTTTAACACATTGTACTCTAGACTGGAGGTAAGATGTAAACCACAACACTGCCTCATTTGAAAAATTTAAATGTAACATTTTAGATAAAAGCAAACTATGATTGACCATATCAAATGCCTTTTTAAGGTCAATAAATACAGCCCCCACCACATTACCCTTGTCCAGGGACTTTTTTAGTTTTTTAGTTTTTTACTTTTCAATATATATATATATATGTGATTTTAGAAATGTATGAATTGTAACTTTTCATGTTTGGTATCATTTTAAAGTGCGATTGGATATATGATTTCAGTCCCATATTAGTAGAACAAACCAGAAATAAAGATTTCAGTTTTGGGGAAAATTCTGTCCTACTGATTGAAGAGTTGTCTCGGATAAGATCTTTATCAGGGGTCGGTTTTTAACAAAGGGGTTGCAAAGCTTTTATTACTTTGAATTCACTAGTATTTATGGTGTTTTTTGTATTTAAGGAGATTTGGTGAAACACACACAACAGTCTGTGTGTGTCTTTATTGTCAGGTATGATCACTTTTAGCAGTTTACAAAAAAATTGTTATTGTTAAAGTTTTTATGCTGCTCATGTTGTGTAACCAAAGTGGCTAAATCAACTATTGTTTATGCAAGCATTGAGCTGCTAGTTAAAGAATATTATTAATATACAGTTATATCTTCTGGGTCCATAATGAATGATTAATTGAAAAGACAGAATTCTTAGAATAATCGATTAAAATTAAAGACGAAATACAACTGATATGGTGATCAGTTTTATTTAGATACATTCGAATGAAATCTTTATTATAAATGGAAGTCAGATTGGAGTTCAAAAATTGGAATTATGGAAACAATTTGAAATTCATTTTAGTAATCTTTTACAGCAGTGCGAAAAAAAACTAACACACAACATACCTTCATCCACACCAGTGGATCTTTCTCTTTCTTTCTTTCTTTCTTTCTTTCTTTCTTTCTTTCTTTCTTTCTTTCTTTCTTTCTTTCTTTCTTTCTTTCTTTCTTTCTTTCTTTCTTTCTTTCTTTCTTTCTTTCTTTCATATTATCTCTCTCTGGCTCTGTCCTTTATGGTTTCTTTTCCTCTCTCTCTCTCTCTCTCTCTCTCTCTCTCTCTCTCTCTCTCTCTCTCTCTCTCTTTCTCTCTCTCTCTCTCACACACACACACACACACACACACACACACACACACACACACACACACACACATGCACACATCTTTCTTTTATTCTAATTTTCTTTCAGTCTGCTCCCCCCAGCATTGTATAGCTTCCCCTGTGCTATAACCTCTGATCTCGGAACAAAACAGAATCGAATACTTGCCCAAACACCAATAAAACAAATTAACCTCTCCACTTTAGCGCTCCATTTGTTTGGCCTTCAGCATTGATTATTGCCGGCTATCATTAAGTTTAAGTAGGCTAAATTGGGCTTCATGGAATTAGTTTGACCACAGCAACAGTTCTATAATGTGCCATTATAACATTGCTGTCACTCTTAAATTCTGTAAAACTGCTTTAAGACAATGTCCACTGTGAAAGGTGCTAACACCAAATATGCTTATTTACAGCATTTTGGCCGACACCCTTATCCAGAGCCGTTGAGGATTAAGGGCCTTGTTTAAGGGCCCAGCACTGGCAGCTTGGTGTTGCTGGGATTTGAACTTGTGTCCATCTTATTCCAGATTTCAATGCCTTACCCACTGAGCTACAACCTTTTGTATGAAGCCTGACTGGGATGCTCAATCATCGCATGACACCATGTACATAAAATTGAAAATAATGAACCTTTGAGAAACCCAAGCTCAGGATCAAACCACAAAGACAGATGAGGCTACAGAACTCACTTCATGAACCAGTCTTCATTACTTATGAGGTGGTTTTAAGAAGATTCGAGACTAGCTCTTTTTACAAGAAGTGCTATTGAAGTGTTACAAAACTAGACTGAATCATTTTTGATACCACCGCGTAGCTTGTCATACAACCTCAAATAATAACACAATGTTTGCATTCCTATAATTGCATCTCATAGATGCAAAATAAATGTTCAGGTACAAGCTTTTACATTCTTTTAGTTGCACAAATTTTATTTACTGAGCGAGTCGTTACAATTATTTTTACACCTGTTGATATGGTATTGATGATCTTGTCTCTTATCAAAACCAAAAATGGACCAGCACCCTTTTACCTCAAAATCCTAATTGCTCCTTACACTGCACCATGCTCTCTCAGATCATCTAGCACTGCTCGACTGGTCCCACCTTTTCTCAGGGAAAAAGTTGAATATTTAATAATACTCTTTTCTGTTCTGGCACAGAGGTGGTGGAATGAACTTTTCATAGATGTCAGAACAGCTGAGTCTTCAAACGACATGTGAAGACCTACCTCTTTCTTAAACTTAAGCAAGCACTTACACTGATCAGGCATAAAATTATAATATTATTTATAATATAATTATACAAGTTTGACAAGGGCCAAATTGTGATGTCTAGACGTCTGGGTCAGAGTATCTCCAAAACTGCAGCTCTTGTGGGATGTTCCCGGTCTGCAGTGCTCAGTATTTATCAAAAGTGCTCCAAAGAAGGAACAGTGGTGAACCGGTGACAGGTTCATGGCGGCCTGGGCTCATTGATGCACGTGGGGAGGGAAGGCTGGTCTGTGTGGTCGAGTGCCTGTAGCTCAAACTGTTAATGCTGTTGTTGCTCAACAGGTAGGAATAGTTTTGGCAGCAAAAGGGGGACCAACACATTAGGCAGGTGGCCATAATGTTACTCCTGAACGGTGTATTTTCAATGTTTGTGTTATGACTCTTTTTTAATGAGCTATAATTCCTCTCAACAGAGTTTAAGGCTTAACTTATCCAGGGATCCTGAACTTGCAACCTATTGAACCAGTGTTAATTTATTGATTGATAGAGACTCAAAGCCCTGTTGTACGTTGCTCTGGATGAGGTCATCCAAATGCCGGTTATGTAAATGTAGTTGCAACCCACCACCTTGCCTCATTTGAAACATTACAGACATTATAATTTTTAAACGTTCTTTTCAACAGTGTGGGTTGAACTTTCCTTCCCAATTCCTAAACCATTGGGGAAGGGTGAAAACTTTTTTCACTCAGACGCATCAAGTTAACATCCGGCAGTTTGTCTGCAATTTAGCTGCACAAACTTTTGTCGTGATTGTGGATTGTGTTGTGCTCGCACAGGTTTATTTAGCGGTGGAATATAATTGGACGCCACAGCTGCGAGCTGTTCTGAATGCTCTATCAAGGGAGGCTGACTGGCCCTCGAAAAACCACTTCCATCTGCGGGTATACACTCATGCCATCATAATACAAACACTCCATGATATAATGAGCCTCAGCCAACATATTTAAATTGCCTCCCACTCGGTTGCCTCAGAGGATGGCACTGATGTGCGATGTGCGAACTCCACATGTTTATATCCTTATCTCATGGTGTTTTATAGACACGAGTACACATGATTTAAACTCACACACACACACACACACACACACACACACACACACACACACCTACACACACACACACACACACACACACACACACACACACACACACACACACACACACACACACACACTAAACTAGTGCCACTAAGAGACCTGGCATTGTAACCATAACATCTGGGCATACAGATGCTACTAGAAATGGCCGCTACATGTCAAACAGCTGGGTGTTACAGTTTTCGCTTAGATCTGGAACACACACACACACACACACACACACACACACACACACACACACACACACACACACACACACACAGAGCGATGACACAAACTTATCTACTTAATAGTGTATGAATGCTTAATACACTGGCAGAATTTGTATGCATGGGTGTCACAAAGTCTGCACCACAATCTGATTCTGATTAAAAAGGTTCTGGACACCTCACCACAACAACCCCCACTCTTCTGGGAAGATATTCCACTAGAATTTAAAGTGTGTTTTTGGAGATTTGTGCTAATTTAACCACAAGGGTGATGGCACTGATGACGTGAGGAGGCGTAAGGTGCAATCAGCATTCTCATTCATCCCAAAGGTGTTCAATAGACAATAGGGTTGGAGCTTTATTGCATGAGATCTTCCACTCCAACCATATAAACCATATCTTCATGAAGCTGGCTTTGTGCAAAAGGTACAGTAGCATTCTGGAACAGGTTTGGATCTCATAGTTCAAGTAAAGGAAAAAGTTCATGCTACAGCATCAAAAGATGTCCTATACAACTGTGTGCCTTCAAGTTTGTGGTCGTTTTTTCAGGTCAGGTCAGGTCAGGTCAAGTTTATTTCTTTAGCACTTTTCACAAAAGACATTGTCTCAGAGCAGCTTTAAAAAATTTAAGAGTTAAGGTGAACGATGTGTATTTATCACTGATAAGCAGCCATGGCGACTGTGGGAGGAAAAATTCCCTTAGATGTTATGAGGAAGAAACCTTCAGAGGAACCAGTCTCAAAAGGGGAACCCATCCTCATTTGAGTGACATCAAGAGTGTGATTATAGTCTTTAAAATAATACAGAACACCGGAGAGTGAGAACTAACATGAGCACTGGAGTGTTTGATTATGAGTAATGTCCTTTCTACAGTCTTACCTCATGAAGATTGTGGACCTTTAAAGAAGTCGATGCCGAGCACAAATACATCCCGTACCATCCAGAGACGCACCAGCATCTTTGGATACCAGTTCATGTTGGACATTGGACCTCTTTGAGTGTGTAAAGGCTCTGGCATGGAGAAGCTGGTGTTGGATGATCGCAAATGTTGAGCTATTTGATGAGTTGCTCAGTAGCTGCTGGTTCTCAGATAAGGTACATGTGATCAAATGTACTGAAGCACAAGTTTATGATATGTGATGTTTGTTATGTGTAGAACTCGCTAAAAAGATACGCCTTTAATCTGCACTAAAACTGGGAAAGTGTGTCTGAAAGTGTGTCAGGAAGACCATTCCAAAGTTTAGGAGCTAAATGTGAAAATGCTCTATGGCCTTTAGTGGACTTTGCTATTCCAGGAACTATTAGAAGTCCGGAGTTTCGACATCTCAAGGAGATTGGAAGACAGGAAAAAGCCGTTTGTCAAAGAACCACATATGGCTGGAAACATCAGGTGTCCCAAATTCTTTTGTCCATATAGTGTCAATATGTCTAAAGGAATCACAATAGAAGAGTAGTGTGTTTTCAAGCATCGACAGTTAGAAAGTGTAGATGTGTGTGATCTGTTTGTATACTGTATGTTCTTTTGTCTGTATGTATGGTTGTGATGATGACTGCAGGGGGAGGTGTTAGCTTAGTGGTTAAGACATTGGACTTCGGATCAAAAGGTTGTGAGTTTAAATGTCAGCCACACTAAGCGCCCCCTCCTGGGCCCCTGATCAAGGCTCTTAACCCAAGCACTTCTTAACTGTAAGAATAAGATAAATGTAAATCGCTCTAGATAAGGGCATCTTTCAAATGTCATAAATGCAAATGCAATATGACCCATGATTACTGTAAGGAATAAAACCTGCTGCTATTGCACAGTAAAAAATAGATTAGATACAGTAGCATTTTGTTTGTAGAGAATAAGAAACTGAGATGAAATATGAGATGAAACATTTGGTCTTGGTGTGCAGTTTATATGAGGGATTCTGTAGTTATAGTCCTAGGGAAGGTCAAATGGCAAGCAGGGAAAATAGACTTCTACATGTAGCAGCTCTTACTGTCAAAAGGTCAATAGGTCATGCAAGTGGATGAATGGAAACCTACTGTTCCATAAACGCTGATGGTCAGTTTGCTGTCTGGATTGTGTTTGTGTTTGGTGCCTGAGCAGAATACAGATTTTCAGGTTCCCGTAGTCCAGGATGATGAGTGCATGCAGGGCAAAGAACATAAAATACATGTGAAAAGGTGTGTGTGTTTGTTTTTTCAAAGATGCTTTTCAGAGATATCCCCAAAAAAACATAAATTTCTCACATTTTTTGATCATCTATCTATCTATTATGGCTGACAATTAATTAAAATATTTTATCGTGAATAATCGCATCATTCCATGAGTTAACTTGTGATCAATTACAACTTAATCGCACATATTTATCTGTTCTATACGTACCTTAAATTATTCTAATCAACATGGGCAAATATTGATGCTTTATGCAAATGTATGTTTATAATTAGTGAAACCAAACTCAACATAGGGCATGGAGACAAAAATTTCTTGTAAATGTTTTTAAGTAATTTTGATGTTTTAAATTATGTAAAGCTCTAAAAACTTTTCAAAAACAAAACTTTAACTATGTGTCCACACGGACGGATTTAATTGCTGGATGTCTGCATCATGGCAGATTTTGCTGCTTGATTTGAGACGCATTAATAAACAAATGTTCAATGATTAAAAATGATTTTTGGAGTTTATTTCTTTTTTAAATACCCGAGTAAAGAAAGGTCATCGTGAATAAATGTGTGTTGTGTTGAAAATTGTTATTTTGCCTCTTATGCATTTATTTATTTATATTTTTTATCAAAAAACGGTCAAACTGAAATGCGTGCTGAATCAATCGCGCGTTAATAAAAATTTGCGCCATTAAAATGAATTTGGATTTAGGTGTAAATTAAGGCGTTATTTATTTATTTATTTTATAATTTGTTTTTGCTGTTTATTATTTAGAAATCACTGAATGTCATAAAAATCAAGTAAGTAGTCTGCAATAAAAAAAATATTTTATTTATCTTTTACATAACTGCACCTGGAACAACCTTTAAGCTGAGTCGGCATAACTCTATTGCTCAGTACTTGAACTCTGACAACTATTTCAGTCAATAAAGACCCAACACACACAGACATCAAATCCAACATAAGCTTCAACTGCTAGTGAAGCGTCCTCCTTCTAATCGGCCTTAATGCAGCCATCCTCACACTTCCTCTAATATTGCCATCCTGGGGAAGATTTAGGCTCCGGGAACGTTCTGGAAAGAAATGCTGTATTGGAGAACTGTCGCGCCACCCCCACACGCTGTCTGCATCTGACAGCTCAGTCAGCTTTAGCTTCAGCAAGGGAAAAATCTATATTAGTCGTGGCCAAAACGCATTAGCACATGTAAGCTACGACGTATCAAAACTACCCCCCCCCCTTCCAGCAGCACCCCTGCAAGCCAAAAAACATCCTAGTCTGCTGTTTCACTTAACACCTTTACAGTGTGTGCAACATTTCAACACCATCGATGATAAACACAGACAAAAACAGCGTATCAGTGGCCTTTGGCTTCGGCAGCTTTACTTAAACAACAGCAGCGCAAATGCGTGTGGTGGTTCCAGGTATTAAATCGATGTGCGTTATGAGAAACTGTGCTGTGCTCTCAGGTGTAATGATGCTGCAGTGAGCTCAGGTTAGGAGCCGTTATTATTAAATACAGCTCTGTATTAAACTTCGAAAGCTAGATTTCAATATTGCACACTGCAGTATTCCTGTCTCCTTCAGTCTGGCTTGATTTATACTTATATTAAAGCTTCATTTCTTTTAGGGACTACAGTATTCAAAAAAACAGACTCAAATTTTTCATTTATCATGGACTAAAATGGTAGGAGGTGCAGCGAATTTAAACTAGACTTGTTTTAGGGTTAATTTAGTTGATTGATTTGTTGATTCAGTGGTTATGGCATTGGACTTTGGATCCGAGTTCAAATCCCAAACACGCCAAGTTTGCCAAAACAGGGCCCCTGAGCAAGGCCCTTAACTCCAGAACTGCTCAGTTGAATTGTAATGAGATATACTGTATGTAAGTCGCTCTAGATAAAGGGTACTGACAAATTCTATAAATGTTAATAAAACTGTTTGTTTCTGTTGTACAACATCAGTCTGAAAAAAAGTGTCATTTAACAAAGTTTTTGTCCATTTATGTAATGTAAGTGAAATAACATTTATATGGACACAATATGGACAAAAGTTTGTAAATATCTGACCACATAATTTGTATGTGCTTCATCTCTTTCTTCATTAAGTCCCCATTTTCTTATAATAACCTCCACTCTTCTGGAAGATGTTCCACTAGACTTTGGAGAGTGCTTGTGGAGATTTCAGACACAAGTGTGTTAATAAAGACTTCTGAAGTCAACCTTTATATTCATCAGCGTTGGGTTGAGGTCAGCAAAAGTTTTCCACTCCAACTTATGTAAAGCATATCTTCATGGAGATGTCTTTGCGCACAGCGGCATTGTCATGCTGAAACAGCTTTGGTTCTCCTAGTTCAACTTGTCATGTTATGCGAACTCAAACTGTTTGTAATTCTACTGTATGCCCTCAATAAATGTGACAAACTGCTCATTCTTTTTAAGTCTTACAGTTTCATTTCTACTTATTTAATATTTTTATTTAAAAAAACTCCCTTCTCACTCCCTTCGATTCATTTCATAATGCTACTCTTAGAAATGGGAGAATCAAATCATTTTATTGATTCTCTGAATCTTTGAATTTTTTTTATTTTATTTTTTTTCATTTTTTGCATTTCTTTTCCATTGATCAGAAATAAAAAATAAATGTTACATTTTTAATAAGCAGATCCTCCAACATGTCTACCTACATGACCTTAGACAGTACAAATGACTCAAACCAGAGGACTCATGAGACTCACTCTGTTTCCTGTGTAATGCACTGCATAGTGATTATAACAGTCACATGACAAAAGAACAAATGACTTCGACTAGAAGAATCAAGAGGTAAACTATTTAATTCTTTTTCCTGTACATAATCTACGGAGACTTTGTGATGCTTTGCTCATGCGCGTCCAGTAGAAAATGAACGAATCACTTTTTCAAACGATTCATTTTGAATCACATTAAAAACTCATTCAAAATGAACGAATTAGTAATGAAAGACCCAGCAGTCTCTTCTTCAGAAAGCCTGGTTGAGGCTCTTTTACAGGAGACGCAGTTTGTTAAGCCAAACTTCTCACTTTTCCTGACATCTGTCTCCCAATGCTTCTCCAATTACTCTATAAAAACATGCAACTCACTTTGCTCATTCTGTGCTCATCATAACCGGCTGCGTCGACATCATCGTTTTTTTTTTTCATTTCAGGATGTGCACTTCAGCACCAGCCCGCTAACTGGAATTAATTCACTTTCGCTTTTGTGCGCTTGCTTTTTTTATTTTTATAAATTCTTCTGAATAAGAGATTTTTTCAAAGCAGCACCACAGGGGAAAACGAAAAAATAAAAAACAGTCAAAGTGTCAATAGCGGCTCTGTACTTGGGAGTTTTGCTCTGGATCTAGTCATGCCAATAAAGCGATTCCTGAGATTAGTAGAATTATTACAATTCAACACGTAATTGCTTTGGCACTGTCGCTTTTCAAGGGGCTTAATAAAAAAAAAAAAAAAAAAATGAAGCACAAATACATTTATGCTCCCTGAGGGAGAAAAAAACAAGAAAAATGCAAAGATAAAGCATTGATCGCTAACTTCCAGTTATGAGCCTTAAATCAGTTTTAATATGTGATGATCAAGGTGAACTATATGAACAAAATAATTTTTCACCTGACTTTTCAAGCCATATGTGGTTCTTCCACAAACCTAGAAACTGTATAGTTTGTCTTTGGATGTGGTAAAATACTGAACATCTTTTCTTCCAGTCCCACTTAATATTTTCCTTCTTTCCTTCATTCCCTACTATCTATATTCCTTCCTTTCCTCCCTCCTGCCTTCCTTCATTCATTCATTCCTTACTATCTTCCCTCCTTCCTTTCTTCCTTGCATCCAGAGATGAAAAACCTTGATGATAAAGTTTACTTCACCCACCTAATATCTTCCTTCTTCCTTCCTTCCTAACAATCTTTCCACTTCCTTCCTTCCTTCCTTCCTTCCTTCCTTCCTTCCTTCCTTCCTTCCTTCCTTCCTTCATTCCTTCCTTCCTATCTTCCTTCCTTCCTTCCTTCCTTCCTTCCTTTTTTCCTTGATTCCTTCCTTCCTTCCTTCCTTCCTTCCTTTCTCCATCCCTCCCTTACAATTTTCTGTCCTTTCCTTCCTTCCTTCCTTCCTTCCTTCCTTCCTTCCTTCCTTCCTAGATCCCTCCCTTACAATTTTCCTTCGTTCGTTCGTTCGTTTGTTCGTCCGTTCCTTCCTTCCTTCCTTTCTTCCTTCCTTCCTTCCTTCCTTCCTTTCTTTCTTTCTTTCTTTCTTTCTTTCTTTCTTTCTTTCTTTCTTTCTTTCTTTCTTTCTTTCTTTCTTTCTTTCTTTCTTTCTTTCCTTCCTCTCTCCCATATCTTCTTTCTTTCCTTTCTTTCTTTTTTTCCTTCCAGATGAAGAACCTCAGTGTTGAAGTGTAAGTCGCTGAGGTTCAGTCCACCGTTTACTGTCCTGACAATTTGTTTGACACTTTGCACAATGAAAGAGAAGAGCAAGAAGAAGCATGGCGAGGAGGGATTCAGGATTTTATGGCTTGTTTTAGTAGCAGGAGTAGGCCTGATGATCACATGGGATGAGAAGAGCTTGAAAAGTGTGCAACTGTTCTTTTTCACTTACTCTGATCTTTGTGTTTGCTTTTTTGTTATTTTATTTCCATCTCACTTAAATCCTTTCTGAGTTTCTGTTATTATCACAGCCAGTATTGTTTTCTACCCATCATTCCCCCCCCTTCTCTCTCTCTCTCTCTCTCTCTCTCTCTCTCTCTCTCTCTCTCTCTCTCTCTCTCTCACTCATGTCCTTTGTTACAGAATACTGTTTTTTGAGTGGCTTGTGTAAGCCAAGCACATGTATTTTTTTTGTTGGCTTTGCAAGTCAAGACTTATTGGCTCCAATCTATATTAATATGAGGGGTGTTTAAGTTAAACTGTGACTTTTAATAGCACAGGTATAAAAATGGATACTAGCGTGGCAGTACAACCCGCACTACCCGCAGTAGTGCAGTAAAAAGGGGCAAGCGTGTCCTATTGCACATGTCGCCAGCCAATCCAGAGACCGTTAATCAAAATGGCAGACTACAGCGTTAGTGCTTGCATGAAACCACGTGTGGTGCTGAAGTTTCTTCTGAACGATGTAAAACTGGCGAATATTTATCGAAAACTAGGAAGATGTTTTAATGGTGCAAACGTTCCGTACGTCAGTCAGTGATGATCCCTGATGATGAAGTGAAGAACGAAGTCCTAGGATGGTTCAGGTGTACTGACAAATCTTATGTAAAATTTTCCAGGCATTAATTAAACGCTACGATAAGTGTGTAAATGTAACAGTGGAAAACGTCGAAAAAATAAAGGCAATTTCCACTCTTTAAATTGGTTCTTTTTTTTTTTTTTTTTTACTCTAGGACATTCACAGAGTTGTCCTGTAGCCACTCCTTTGTTATCTTGGCTGTGTGCTTAGGATTATTGTCCTGTTGGAAGATGAACCGTTGCCCCAGTCTGAGGTCCAGAGCGCTCTCGAGCTGGTTTTCATCAAGGATGTCTTTGTACACTGCCGCATTCATCTTTCTTCAATCCTGAATAGTCTCCCAGTTCCTGCCACTAAAATACATCCCCACAGCATGATGTTGCCACCACCATGCTTCACTGTAGTAGTGGTATTGACCAGGTAATAAAAGGTGCCTGGTTGCCATTATGGCCAAAGAATTCAATCTTTGTTTCATCTGACTCAAGAATTTTGTTTCTCATAGTCTGTTAGTCCTTCAGGTGCCTTTTGCCAAACCACAGCTGTCATGTGTCTTCTACTGAGGAGTGGCTTCCATCTGGCTGCTCTACCATACATGCCTGATTGGTGTACTGCTGCATAGATGGTTGCTCTTCTGGAAGGTCCAGAATTCATTATCCTAAATGTATATTTGCAGCTTCCAGATAAGAGTAACTAAATTAACTTGATCAATACATAGATATAAAGGTAGATTGAAGGCAGGCAGTCACCTGGTAAACTACCCACAACTGCTTATGAGCTAATAAGATGTTTGTTGTTTTAATCTAATGCTTTATTTGAATCCAACTTAAGCAATTTCTTGAAGAATTAAATGTTAAGGCTTTTGTGAAAAGTCTCAGGAATTGAACTTGTGCCCATCTCACTACTAGTGCATAAACCTCTGATATATAAACCTCAGAATGCTGATCTACAATCCTTCTCACTCTCCATGCAAACTCACATTCACTGTTTATATTAGGCAATAAAATGCTACTGAAATGTCTTACACACATGGCTGCACTGTTTTCTTTCCCAGCTCTGCTCACAGTGCCAACCCCATGCGTAAGAGCAGCTCTGATCCCAAAGCTGGCCCTTTGCTATCACAGGGTGAATACGGCCGCCTGGATGTTAAGCCTCCTACACAAACAGAGTATTCAGTGCAGCAATTACACCCCACTAACTCATCAGCCTCGGCCAAACAGATAAACCCCGGCCAAAGAAAAAATCCCCAATGCATTGCGTTTAATATTGATTTGGCTTTTAAAATTCAGCGCCCATATCTGAAAGTGGTGATTAAGATTAATGACCAATGAAAAGGACGGAAAGAGAACGAGTGAGAGGGATGACTGGGGGGGATGATCCAAAATAAATAAAGTTTATTTATCCCTCATTTCTTTCAGTGGCCAAAAGCAAAAAAATATTTATAAATAAATAAATAAAATAAAAAATACTGCCTGTCTCAGCAGAACACATCATTTCCTTTCTGAACGAGAGCAACGTTGTGTAACCTGTGGTGTGTGTGTGTGTGTGTGTGTGTGTGTGTGTGTGTGTGTGTGTGTGTGTGTGTGTGTGTGTGTGTGTGTATGTGTGTGTGTGTGTGTGTGTGTAAGCAGTCTGTAGTGTTTCTCATTATGAGAGTGTAATATGAAGTGAGAAGATGAATTTTGAACAAATCTATACTGTGTACAAAAATTACAAATTCACAATTCCAGAATTTATGGAAAAAAGTTTTACAATCAGTAAACATATTGAAAAGAAATACTACTGCAACCAGGGATGCACAGTATTGATCATACATGTTTTTCAAATAAGTTTTTCAAATATGAAATAGGATTTTGCAGTTTGCATTTGATAGGGTTGATAGTTTAGAGACAGTGGCATTGAGTAAAAGACAGGCGGTGGAGCTGGAGGTAGCAGAGCTGAAGACAAGGTGAGGAAGGTGAGATTTAGATGGTTTGGACATGTGCAAAAGGAGGGACATGGGGTATATCGGTAGGAGAATGCTGAGGATGGAGCCACCAGTAAGGAGGAAAAGAGGAAGACCAAAGAGGAGGGTTATGGATGTGGTGAGGGAAGACATGCAGGTAGTTGGGTTGAAAGAGGCAGATCTAGAGGACAGAGTAGTATGGAGACGGATGATCCGCTGAAGAGACCCCTAATAGAAGCAGCCGAAAAAAAAAAAAGGAAGATTTGATAGGGTTGATGAAAATTGTTTCATATTTTGTATTAATATATTTCAGTGTTTTGTATTTTTAAAATACTGTAAAATACTTACTAAAAAAGTTCTACATGATGACATCATAAAAATGAAGCCCCTGATTGGTGCCTACTCAGTAGTTTGTCCAGACTTGTTGAGATCAGAACAGAAATCTGATCCACATGGAGAAAAAAGTTGGTCAAACTAAGAAACTTGCAGGCTGGCAGCTTTCAAAAAGATCCAATAATTGATAAATAAATATTTAATTTCCGAATATTGTACCCTCATTAAAGTAACTGTTTAGAAGGATCATGATTTTGCAAACAAAATCATAGTTAGAAGTGTGTACAGGTATAGTGTGTGTACTGATATAAAGTGTGTACAGGTATAGTTTGTGTACTGATATAAAGTGTGTACAGGTATAGTGTGTGTACTGATATAAAATGTGTACAGGTATAGTGTGTGTACAGATATAGTGTGTGTACAGATATAAAGTGTTTACAAATTTTATGCAGCAAAATGTATGATATTTGAAGATATCGTCCAATCAAAATAGTGGACAGGCTGAGGGTTTTCTTCTGTTATTTTTCTAAAATGGTGGCGTTTATAAAAGTTTCACAAAGAACAAACTCCATCATTTATTTTACCGAACTCTTTTCATCCCGGCTGTTAAAAATAAAAAGACCACCATTACACAGTCTTGTTGCTATGGTTACATCTCTAAGGTAGTTAGTTTAGTCTTTTCTTATCATTTTAATTAAAACATTACCATTCACTTGAGCCTGTAAACTATCCCTGATTAAGTGCATGTTATCATACTTTCTTTTATTTAGTGCTTTGATACACAATACGATGCTGAAGAATTGATGCATATGTAGATAGCAGAATCATTGGCACCTCTAAGGATAATTGACTAAATGAATGGTTTAAGTAAAGAATAAGATGATATGGACAATGCAGTTATAAGAAAATCATCTCAAAACTGTCCTGGTTATTGTCATATTACAATATTTTCTATTTGACAAAAGTATTGAGACACCTGTCTTTTCTAGCCATATGTGGTTATTTTTCTAACTGTTACCACATACTACTACAAATTATCCCTTCACTTGCATGGATGGAATAGGATAGGATGAGATGAAATGGAATGAAATGGAATGGAATGGGATTGGATGGAATGGAATGGAATGGAATGGAATGGAATAAAATTGAATGTAATAGAATGGGATGGGATGGAATGTGATGTGATGGGATGGGATGGATTGGGATGGAATAAGATGGAATAGAATGGAATAGAATGGGATGAAATGACCAAGAACCACAAGAGACAAACCAAAGACAAACAGGGTGATAATTATCTGTAAACATGACTCAGGTAGGGACATTCATGTAACTGTGAGCGCTATGATTAGGTGATGTGCAGTGGCTGATGGGTACTGTAGTTCATGTCCATAATTTAAACACATATTCTTTAATTATGTCCAAAATATATTCATTTTGGAATGGATGGGAGGGTTGCCAGTTATTATAAAAATAATTTATTACGAGCTAAAACGTGTAAGAATCTTTTGTTTTAAACAACACTCCAGGCACATTATTGCATGTGTTATTCATTAGCCAATCAGAAATAAGCATTTGTTTGGGGCACACTAAAAAATCTGCATTTTTCTTTTGCTACAAAAAATGTGCAATTCAACTAGCAAACTAGCATGTTTGACTATAGGATGCTAGTATAGAAATTACAGTATAGCTTCTAAATTTCCTTGATCAATAGTTCAACACATACACACACACACGCCCTCGATGTTTTCTTTTAATGATGTCTTTTCCAATACATAGCTTTTGCCATGCAGACATCTTAAGACAGTGGAGAGTCCGAATGGTGCATTGTGGAAAGCCGTTGTTTGCTACTCATCATGTTTGAGTATGGAAAAAAGACACTTCCATAGAGCAATACCAGAGGAATTGCAAAGCAGATAGATGTTTTTTTATGTATAATCAACCTGGAAAATGAGTATTGATTTCTGCTGGAGGAATTGTAGAGAAGCGCCGAGGGCCTAATTGTGCATCAGGGCTATATATTTTCCTTTTTTCCCTTCCAGACAAGGTGCTGTATGTCACAGCGCTTCTTCCCCTCTGCTGCTCATCCTGCTACCTCTTTCCTCCCTGTCTCATCAACTGTTGCACCTGTGCCTTGTTATTTACGTCATGGCAGGCTGTAAAAGCGCAGCCCATGGTTTCCTGCCTTAGAACCGGCAAAAGTGTCGCTAGTGTTTTTTCGCGAAGCTAAAGTGTCAGGCAATTTGCAATTGTTAATACAGGGATCATGTTTCCATATGATTGAAGTGTAAACTGGAGCCTAATTGTTGTTCTTCTTCAATGTGCCTGAAAAAATGTCTCCCCTAATCATTGAACACTTTTCTTGTACAAAGCCGGTTTCATTGTTGGACTGGAATCCTGCTATTTAGCTTCAACCCTATTAAACACCTTTAGGATGAATGTGAATGCTGACTGCACCCCAGGCCTCCTCACCTTCTTACTCACATCAGTACCTGACTTATTAACAACCTTGTGGCTGAATGAGCACAAATCCTCACGAAATATTAACAGTAATCCCCCGCTTTACCGCGGTTTGAATCTCGCCCCCCCGCTTTATCGAGGATTTGCATTTGACACATAACTAATTAGTTTGGCTAATTTTCCCGGTCTCTCCGCACCATAGACCGAAAAACCTATAGGGAATTGTTTTAATGGAATTTTAAGTTAAAATAATGAAATGTATTAATAATAATATAATTATTAATTATAAAATGAAGTAAAATGTTAATACAGTACAGAAAATAAAAAATGCAGTGAAGCGTATCTTTAACTCCGCCTCTTTTTTGACATCATAGGACACTCTAACCAATAAACAAGCAGAGAAACTGCGCCTAGGCTACGCAACTACGGAACGGTATACTAGTGTACAGTACATGTACTCACTATAAATGTGATACAATGAACTGTATTTCTACCAATTTACACAAAATTCATCATGCTATATCCTTGCAAATATTTTCTGTGTGTGTTTAAAGTGTGTGGGAGGAGGATTTACAGCTTACACAATTCATTTTTGGGGTGGCGTCTGTTTATCGTGGTTTTTCGTTTATCGCAGGTGGTTAAGGAATGTAACCACCGCGATAAACGTAGGATTACTGTATAAATAGCTATGTCAAGATATATAAAAAAAGAAAATAATACAATTTTCAGTAGGTTATGAAAAAAAAAAAAAAACAACAACAACTTGGATATCTAACATGATTAATTTGAACATCTGAAAAAAAAAGTTTTTAATTGTAAGTTTTTAAATAATTGAGGTAAAAAAAGGAACAATTTGTATAAAAGAAAATTAGAAATCCGTTTTATTCTATTTGTCTTTGCCATTTATGATTCTTGTTAAATACCTAAATATATATGAGCTGTCTGTCTAAACAAATTCTGACAATAAAGGTCCTCGACAGAGAAAGTGAGTGAGTGCATGATTTCCTGTGGGTGAGGGCTGTTGATCTCGCAAATACTCATTGTAGACCATTGTGTTTGCGCCCTCGGCAAAACTAAACACCACCAAGTGTTTCCTTGTTATTTTCTCAACTCCCATAGTGTCCCTGGAGGAATCGTGACAAACATAATAAGTTCACTTAGTGAATCCCAAATGAGCTCAACTGCCTCTTTTTTCATGTGCCTTCCACTGAAGCTGTCCTCAGTACCATGCTGTAGCCTCCCATAGTCCTCTAAACAGTCACATTTCAATAGAATATATAGAGATATGGTTAGGAACACCTAAACATCCTATTTCATATTTAGTCATTTTGGAGAGTGGAGAATGATATTCATTCAGACACAAGTGTGTTAGTAAAGTCGGATACTGATGCATACTAAATTTCAAAGATTTCACACAAACTTATTTCATGTTGTCATTATGGGGTATTTCTTGTAAATATTTTGAGGGGGATAATTAATATAATCCATTTTGGAATGAGGCTGCAACATAACAAAATGTGGAAAAAGTTAAGCACTGAATATTTTCCGAATGCACTGGAATTAGCCTTTGTGTACAAGAATACTCTAGAAGTAAATTTCCCTGTTTCTAGCTCCCCCACCAAACACTTCACTGCAGAAGAAGCAAACGAGCAAATGGTGGCACAGGAGAGTCTCAGGAGTGTATTTGTTTCATTTTAGCTCATTTTCAGACCAATGATTTGTTAAGACCATTAAAAGCATCTTAGTTCACTCTGTTCCTGGCAAAAAAGGCAAAACAAGTCAACAAAGGACATAACTGGGAGCTAAAGACATTGGATTTCTGATCGAATGTTAGTGAGTTCAAACCCAGTCACCACCATGATGCCACTGCTGGGCCCTTGTGCAAGGCCCTTAACTCTCAGCGTTTTAGTTTTCTTTTAAGATTTATAAATGCAAGCCCCCAAATGCCATAAATGTACATTTAAGTTAAGCTAAAGCCAAGATATATATGTATGTGTATATATATATATATATATATATATATATATATATATATATATATATATATATATATATATATATATATATATATATATATATATATATATATATATATAGCAGGTGTCTGTATTTCACACTTTGGTGCTTATGTTAGTTCTCACTCTCCAGTGTTCTGTATTATTTAAAGACTATAATCACACTCTTGATGTCACACAAATGAGGATGGGTTCCCTTTTGAGTCTGGTTCCTCTCAAGGTTTCTTCCTCATAACATCTAAGGGAGTTTTTCCTCGCCACAGTCGCCCAGGCTGCTCATCAGGGATAATCATTCACCTTAACTCTTAAATTCTTTTTAAGTCTAAAATTCTGTAAAGATGTTTTGAGACAATTTCCGTTGTTAAAAGCGCTATAGAAATACACTTAAAATTTAACTTGAACATATATAATGTTACTGTTACCGCAATTTTGGAGTACATTCAAATTAAGCAAAAAAAAAATAAAAAATAAAAAATAATTAAAAAAAAAAAATAAATAAATAAATAAATAATAACACAGATTATTATTATATAACTATTATATAATTCCACAGATTGAAAAAGCATCATAATTTCTACTTATGAAAATTATTTTAGTTTAATCGTTTTTCTTTGTTCCAATAAAGAAAATTAGCCACAACATACAGCACCACACAGAATCCCACCATCCTATTTACAGTTGTACTAACCTGCAATCACCTGTCAAAAGATGTAAATGCTGGCTGAGTGATACACACACAGTACTCACTGTGATAAGATGCAATTAGCAGTAGATTATCCGCACTTCTTTCTATTCGTATTCTATCTATTACAGTATAATGGCTTTGAAATTAATTAGTGAGTCATGCTACAGTCTGAGTATAAGCTGAACCGCAGCACCTACAATAGATGCAAAGCTTTTCTTGATTGCTTCTCTTGCAACAATGATTTCTGCTGCTTCCTTCCTTTCTAAATGCCTTATTTTAAGGTTGTTTATGAAGTAAGGATTCAAAATTAGAATTTTATTCGTCACACCTATAACAATACCAGGGTATACCATGCAGCGAAATGCGCATTACACCGTTCTGTGACATACGAACAATAAATAATAAAATGAATTAATAATCTAAATTGTTACTATATAAAAATGTGCAATGAAATAGAATACAATTCCAGTGAATAAAAATAAATACAAGATAGAATTTACAATAAAAAAAAAGCAATATAGAGTAAGGATATTTTATATTATTCTAAGGTGGCACAAAAAGAGACTTCTTAGAATTATTACTCACTAAAGTTCAACTGTTCCAGATTTGTAAATAAATATTGTACAAAAAATCAGCAGAAGCAATGGCATTTTTAATTGTGAACTCTAAGCAGGATGTAAACAGTGAACTGAACTCACACACACAGACACAACTGTGTGACTGATCTGTAAAACCCGGACTCAACACACACTCGTACTCACTTCGCACACCCATGTCTTCAGTACCACTCATATTACATCACTTCATTACCATAAACTGTTTACGTGTCGTTTTCTGAATTGCTGCTATTTGCTCTTTTGCAAAACTTTTTGTTTACATTTTTGCTACTGTTCACTTTATGTTTTTTTACAACAGGTTTACTGCTGAAACGATTATGTATTTTGTGCTTTGAGTATTTGTCCTGTATTGTCTTGCACTGTTGCACCAGGTTGCACACATGCACTTTATGTGGCGAGGACACTTATAAGTCCTTAGCCCTGTGTTTTCTGTTTCTGTGATTGTTGTTGTATGTAGCATCAGGGTTCTGGAGGAACGTTGTTTCATTCCACCGCGTCAGCTATAAATGGTTGAAATGACAATAAAAGCTTTTTGACTTCTTGATTTGACACTTTGTTTTTACTTTGTTATCGTACTTTAGTACATTTGTCAAGTGTCTGTACTTCACATGTGAACGTGTGATATATTTTTACTCCGCTACGTCAGAAAAACATGCCGTTCTTTGCTTCAGAATGCGAAGCTGTAGTGAGCCCAAGCCCAAAGTATGTGTGTAACTCTAGAAGCTTCTCTCTTTTAAAAGGTCTGATGTGCAGGAGAGTGGAACACTGAACTACATCCATTATTCACAGAGAGTTCTCCGAGATCACTACTTTTACTTTTCATCCTCAAGTTTATTGAAAAAGTCATATTTAAGCAGGGGATTTGTACTTTTACTCAAGTACCGAAATTGTGTACTTGAAATACCACTGGGCCTAACTGCAGGTAAGACCATGGTGAATTTGTCGCTCAAATGTGTCATACCTCGTTTGCACAGTGATGAGAAAATCTTTTGTGTGAACATGGAACAAAGCCTCAAAATACCACTAGACTCGCACAAATATGAGGACAATTAATGAGCTCACACACAGAGCCAGCCTATACGTGTTAGACGTGTTAGACTACCTCACACAGCCGGGTCTGTTTTTTTTTTAGACGCCTCAATGACATGTTTTTACCTCTACTACACGCATGAGTTCTGACATGTTTTGTTCAGGTTTGACTATGACTCAGGAAAGGGGAAAAAAGCAGTAGTAAAACCTCTTTACATTTTCATCTGACCGCTTCCTTGTTCTGTACCTCGGTGTGATTTTTAGGCTTTGATTCCACACAAATGCTTCCGAAATGCAGAACCTGAACAAATGCAATTGCGATTATAAACAACAACGAGACGAGTTGCAAAAAAAAAAGGGATTAGCCTGCTAGTTAGCGCTAAGATTCAGAAGTCCACATATGGATGAAAATGTCAAGTGTTCCAATACTTGCTCGTATAGTGCACCTTCTCATGGCATGAGAGTAACCACATAGCGAGTCAGCAACATGGGTCATCTTACAAACCTCTCAGTATGGAAGTCCTAAGAAGCAATGCATTATAATTTAGTCTTTCTTTCTTATTTTCTCATGTTTTGGACATAACAAAAGTTGTTTTCTCATTATCACTACGTAATTCTCTCACGAACTCGACATAACAGATATTGTTTCTCGTTATCATGACTTAAAAAAATCCATTTATTATTACAATGCAATTGTATCGTGAGAAAATCGTATGCCTTGCGAATGGTGTACTTCATAGAACGTAGTACGTGTTGGCGTCTAAAATAACTATCATAAAGTTACTAATTTCCCAAAGTAAATATGAACCGTATCTTCAGTTTGATCGAATCCCCGATGAAAGTCAAAGTGAACGCAATCATCCATGATGTTGCGATGATGCTGCCTCTAGAATACGCTCTTATGCCAAATAGAAAAGTACTGATCATTAAGAAACAATGTTTGTTATTTCAAAATCCAAAACAACTTCTGTTATGGTGAGAAAATGATGTTGTGATCACGAGAAAACCTTTGTTATGACGAGGTCACAAGTAAATTATGTCGAAAACATGAGAAAACGAGAAAGAAAAACTAAATTTGAATGCATTGCTTCTTAAGACTTTCATACTGAGAGGTTTGTAAGATGACCCATGTTGCTGACTCGCTATGTGGTTACTCTCATGCCATGAGAAGGTGCACTATACGAGCTAAAGTATTGGAACACTTGACTTTTCCAGCAATATGCGGTTCTTCTGTAAACTGTTACCACAAAATTGGAAGCACACAATTGAATAGGATGTATTTCGATGTAGTAGCATGAAATTTTCCCCCTCACTTGAACAAAGAGACCCAAATCTGTACCAGCATGACAATTTCACTGTGCACAAAGCCAGCTGAATAAAAACATGCTTAGAGTGGAAGATCCCCTGCTACAGAGCTCTAAACCCTATTGAACACCTTTGGATGAATGTGAATACTGACTGCACCAAAGGCCTTTTCACTTCACCTACATCACCTGTATCTGACGCCCTTAAGTACAATTCACCACAAAAACTGGTGGAACATCTTCCCAGAAGAGTGGAGGATGGGTAAAAGGTGAAAAACTAGGGAAGACTCGTGTAATGAGCACATTTATTCAACGGAAATCGTCACCAGGATCTCATGAGACGTGAGCACACAGTTTTTACTCTCATGGACAAAATAATGAATCATGGGGAGAAAAATATATTGTAATTTTTGATTTCCTGTTATTTTTTTTCCAATTCCATCCCATTCCCAATATACTTCTGTTTCTGATTGAGGCACATTAGAAAATTGACAACAGTTTTCATGCTTGTGTGTGTGTGTGTGTGTGTGTGTGTGTGTGTGTGTGTGTGTGTGTGTGTGTGTGTGTGTGTGTGTGTTCCTAAGGCTATATTAAACCCCCCTTCGTGTTAATCCTTCATCCTCTGCATGCTCCCGAGACTGCAGTTATCCTCACTGTCGCAGACAGCTGATGTGATTTGATGGTCCACATAAGAATACTGCACCACACACACACACGCACGCACGCACGCACGCACGCACGCACGCACGCACACACACACACACACACACACACACACACACACACACACACACACACACACACACACACACACACACAAACTATGCAGATTGTAACATCCACATAATAACTTGCCTAAAATGCCCCCAAAGCGGTGCCCCTGTGAAGTGTCCCTTTAAATGTCGTGTCTATTAAATCCTTTAATTTGCTTTTTAGACTGGGCCAGTTCTTCATTTCAGAATAGCTGATAGACAAGAATGAGAAAATGTGTGTCTTCATTTTGAAGAAAACAAAAATTCACAAAAGCTGTCTATATTAGCTGATGAATATATTCGGGTTGAATAGATATGGTCCAGATATAGAGTATCACATAGAGTTAATTCTACTGTTCATGTTATAGAAAGCAGAAGACAATTTACACCATTCACTCATAACATTATGACCACCTGCCTAATACTGTGTTTCGCTGCCAAAACAGTCCTGACCCGTTGAGCATCAACTTCTTTAGCAATTTGAGCTACAGGAGCTCGACTATTGTATCAGACCGCACGGACCAGCCTTTGCTCCCTATGTGCATCAATGAGCCTCGGTCGCCCACAACCCTGTTCACCGATGTTCCTTCCTTGGACCACTTTTGATAGATACTGACCACTGCAGCCTGGGAACATTCCACAAGAGCTGCAGTTTTGGAGATGCTCTGACCAAGTCGTCTAGACGTCACAATTTCAATGTTAAACTCACTCAAATCCTTAAATCTTTCCTGCATCTAACACGTCAACTTTGAGGACAAAACGTTCACTTGTTGCCTAAAAAAATATCCCACCCACTAACAGGTGCCTTGATGAAGAGATAATCAGTGTTTTTCACTTCACCGCTCATAATATTATAATGTCATAACGATCGGTGTAAGCGTTTTAGACCAGAAGCAGGAATGCGTAGGCAATGAATACAATTCTGACATGATGTCGATGTGAAGCAAATTCCCAGAAATACCCCAGTGATATAAGTAATTATCCCCACCTCATTGTGTGAAACCAGTCCAACCTGAATAAGACTTTGGATTAAATGCCAGCATCATTGTTAAACTAACTGAATCAAATGTCTGAACCTGAATCCGATTTATTTTGCTTGTATTAGGTGCACATTACTGCTCCTCATTAGGTGTGTAAAGTTCAGCGGGAGCATTTATCCGGTGTGCGAGTACATGCATGACATTTGAATCGATCAGCGATGAATCTTGGCGTGTGACCAACACAAAGAACTGATGATGAGTAATAGCCAATGAAAGTGCCAATCATGTTCTGAGAAAGTGAAAGGGCAGCGAAACAAAGCTCTATGTCTGTTAGACAGCAGCTCGTGAGCGATAAGTACTTTAAAGAATTGTGTAGTGATTAGTAATCGACTACCAGTCTGGTCAATACTGCCACGATTTCCAGACACTGATATTAAACATCTGCAAAATGTTGGAGTGGCCAATTATAGCCAGAGAAGTCAGGATATGCATATAGTACAAAATGTTATTCATTTTGTAGAAAGTACAAACCCTGCCCATTCTTCCATTACCTTCATCCGCCGTCTTAGGTTTACTTTTTCGAAAGTCTTATTTCTTATATAAATCATTTTTAAGGCATCCTAGGCTTTCAGTTTGTTCAATCATTCAAATAAATAAATAATTTTATGATGTCTGTGGTTTCTTGGAGTTTGTGAACATCCCATTCCACATTTAGTACCTGCTTGCTTTTATAATGACCTCCATTCTTCTGGAAAGATGTTCCAGCAGATTCTGGAGTGTGCTTGTGAAGATTTGTGATCATTCAGCCACAAGGGTGTTAGTAAAGCCCGATTCTGGTGTAGGTTCAAATCAATCAGATTCGGTTTTATATGTATACCAATGGATATTGTCTCAAACGAGCTTTACAAAATGGTTATAAAAGAATGTATAAGTTTGTTACTTATCATTGTATCCCTAATGAGCGAGCCAGTGGTGAGTGTGGCAAGGAAAAACTCAGAGATTTCATGAGGAAGAAACGTTCAGAGGAACCAGACTCAAAATAGAACCCATCCTCATCATTCGAATGTCCATTCATTCCAGTTCCTCATTGTTGAGGTGTGCAGTGATGGGTGAATAAATGCAATCTGTGGTCCTGAGTCATTGTAGACTGTTTATATTAATTACAGTCCAAATCCATTCTAAAAGCTTCCATGTTGCTCCGTAATTTCAATTTCGAACTGTTGATGCAAAACCATCCCCAGCTGCAGAGAGTGGCCTCCAGTCAAAGAGAATATTTTTAAACATATACACTGTATGGACAAAAGTTTGTGGACACCTGATTTGTACGTGCTTAGTGAACATTCTTGGAAGATGTTCCACTAGATATTCCCTTGAAGTGTGCTTTGGAGATTTGTGCTCATTCAGTCACAAGGGTGTTAGTAAAGTCAGGTACTGATGTAGGGAACGTGAGGAGGTCTGGGGTGCAGTCAGCATTCACCTTCATCCCAAATGTGTTCAATAGGATTGATGTCAGAACTCTATAGCAATAGATCTTTCACTCCATCCTTAGTATGTAATACATCATTTAGCTGGATTTGTGCACAGGGGTATTGTCATTCTGGAACAGGATTTGGGTCTCTTCGGTAGTTCAAGTGAAGGAAAAACTAGATTTTATTTACAATTGTGGGCTTTTGGTTTTGTGGTAGCAGTTTGGGAAGGAAGCACATATGGCTTGAAAAGTCAGGTGTCCTATTTCTCTTTATAGTGTAGCAGTAAAAGAGCACTGAAATCCACTGAAAAATCATTTGATTTCAATTATGTCAATAAACTCTGTACCTTTTGGCTTGAAGTCCTTCTGTTGCCTTCCAAACGATTAAAACATCTTGTAACCACTGGCACTATATCCATCATTGTGCTACCCCTATTTCCATGGTTACGCCAGGTCGCTGCTCCAGACATGCACCATTACTGGCTGAATGCTATTAGGATAAAGATGAAGTGGCAAAGAAACTCGAAATCGTCAAAACTACTGGGCCGAGAAAGAAGAAAGGAGTCATTTGATGAGCAGATGATCCATTCCGCCGGCACTAACCTCAATTACGTTACGCTTTTCTTGCTTCCTAAATCGTATGTTCATTTGGGGTGGTGCGAAAACGAATCGGCGGCTTTTCTCATTTCTACCTTTTATTTTACAAACAGCAAAAAGAGAGGTCCTTGACATTTCCTTGTTGCCAGGTCATTCTGAATAAGTGCCTTTTGTACAGCTCCAAATGGTCAGGGCTGGTTCCAAATGAGCAAGGCTAAATTTCAAATGGCTAGCATAGTCATCTGCTGCCTACACATGCTATCTCTAGGCAATTTCTGTTATTCATGTACTGTATATGCTTTGTTTTTTTGGAACTTGGATAAGTAAAAGCATGCTTTTCTATAATTGCATAAATTAGGGGGATTAGTAAACAAAAGACATGCAGAAGAGGGTAAGTTGGACATTGTGTGACAAATAATTAGGTTTCAAGTAGTAAATAATGAAATGTGCAAAGATTTGCAGTCATAGAACTGATGATTCATGTGGAAGAGATTCGATATTATACAATGGGTTCATCGGTTTCATTTATTAGGTGCAGATTTGTTCATAAAGTGCAGTATATCTGGAGCATAATTCTGTAGAAAATAGAAATAACAGCTTTAAAAACATTTTAACTTCATGACAAACAGTTTGAAATGACAACTTGTGTCTAATCACACGGGTCCACTTCACATAACCCAAACTATATTCTAGTCTGCTTTTTTACGTGATCCCTACTGGCCAGGCCTATAAATAGAGAATTGTCTCTGCCCCTGTGGAATCATGGGAATTCGAGGCCTTTGACTGTCAGTCAGGGCGACGCGATGGCACTGCCGAGCTCGAAAAATCATCACCCTCATCCACAGTGCAATAAAAAACCTGACATGATCCGTCTGATAGAAGGAACACCCACGTCTCTCACTCGGGCTCTTTCCCTGCTCTATCTTCCCCCTCCTCACTCCTTCAATCCGATTCGATCTCCCTCCATCCCTGCAGATATCCATCTCCCTCTGTCAGCCTCAATTTAAGGCTTTTCTTTCCATCTTCTCAGTCAAGGTCTCTCTGTGTCTCCTGTCTGTCTTGTGCCGAGTCTTTACAGTATGCGGTCTCTCGTCGCTAACACGCGTAGACACACACACACACACACACACTCGCGCAGGCTATGAATATTTCATGCTGTGGAGACTGCTGGGTCGAAGACAGCGTTCAGCAGTTCAGGATTGCGTGCAAATATTTACTTCCTCGGCTGAGTGCAGGAGGGCAGGGGGCCAGCGGAGATCAGGTAAAGCTGCATGCTCTTCAGACATGCGGACGCATCTTGCAGCCCGACATCGTCACGCTGGGCCATGTGCCTGGTTTTGGGGGGTTAGATTGAAGGATTAAACTGTGTGTGTGTGTGTGTGTGTGTGTGTGTGTGTGTGTGTGTGTGTGTGTGTGTGTGTGTGTGTGTGTATCGAAAGAAAGCATAAGCAGGTTGGATGTATACGCCTGCTGAGTATAAAGCTTCACGACAAGTGCACAGAAACATCAAAACACAATTAAGTAGTGAGAGAAACAGAAAGACAGAGAGTGAGAGAGAAACCCGGAGACAGCTTGAGTCAGAGAGACGGAGAGGAAGAGCGTACAGATCTAAACTGTTGTGACAAGCTAAAGTGCCTTGAAATCAACTGTGCGTTATATCCGGTGCTGTGAATTCTTCCTCTTGCTACGCACTGCTCTTTTTTTTTGAGTGCGTGACATATGCCTTATATCCAGTTCACTTTTTCTATATACAAATGCATATGACGACTTAACAAACGAGATTGTTGAAATTCATTATTACCAAACCCCCTCCAAAAAGGTCATGAGTGAACTTCTGGATTTCGGTTAGCTTTTTTTCATATTTTTGTAAGGGATTGAGAAGATTTGTCAGGACAAAAATCTTCCAGGAAATCCGTCACTTATGTGCGTCTTAACCATTTTATTCTCTTCGAATCCTGGTCAGGTGAAATTGCTTTGATGAAAAATTGACTATGAAACTTCAGTTTCAATGAGGGGGAAAGTCTTTAATCGAGAAGCCCCGATATAGACTCGTGAGTTTGGGATGAGTCTATTAATACACTAATATTTACATTTTTGCTCTATAATTCTTACATTCTGTAAAGCTGCTTTGAGACAATGTCCATTGAAAAAAGCGCTATAGAAATAATCTTATTGCTTAATACCTTATTGCTGCTTTCAGTCTCAGACATTTAAAAATATCCCAAAAAATAAAAATAAATAAATGTAAACATCATATCCTTTAGAAAGTTGCTGTATTAATGTACTATTTACATTGAATCATTGGTGGACAGTAAGGAAGTAAATGTAATTTGTTACTATACTCAATTAGCTCATCATTTCAAAGTCAAATACTTTTTACTCAACTACATTTTTGTGAAATCAGTCATTCCTTTTAATTTATGAGTGGATAAAATATTAACTGGTCAATCACACAGCAATATCCACCAATCAGGGCCGAGCGCACGCTCCATTTTAAACTTGTTTTGATTGGTGCTTGGTGGCATCTACTGATCCCCAACATAGAGTTCAGCATCAGTTCAACAGCAAGCAGAACATTTAGAGAGGAATAAATGATGGCAGAAACTCCAGACTCAAACTCGCCACAACACACTTGACCTTATTTGCGCATTTTTTTTATTTTTATAATTTTAAGAGAAATCAATCAGTATTTGACTCATTAATATCATTCTTTGAACAGATTGTTGTGTTAAGAGTTACATTAAAATATTTCTTAAACAGTCTTGTGATAAAAATGACAATAGGACCTCATAGTTCTTTGGATATTTAAGTACTTTTGAAAGCAAATATTGTAGTAATTTTACTAAAGTGAAAGTTTAAAGGACGGATGGTTTGTGAACTTGTGGGGGAGGTGCGAGCATAAAGGTTAAGGCATTGGACATTGGATCTAAACATCATGAGCCCCAGTCACACCAAGCTGCCACTCCTGGGCCCGTGAGCAAGGCCCTTAACCCCATAGCTGCTCAGTTGTACCTGTAGATTCAGATCTTAACCTCTTTATCTCTTTAAAGCTGCTTTGAAACAATGTTAAAAGTGCTGTGAAAATAATTGAATTAAATTCAGATTATTTATTGTGCGTTTATTTTATACTCAGCATGTAATTTGCTTTTTTTTCCCTCCTCACTTTCATTAAATCACGAGTGGCCCGTGTCTGCGATTCTCTCCACCCTGCACAATGAATCCTGTGTGGCTATTAGACGTTATTTATTCCTCCTTTTCTAAACTAATACCTGAAACATGCACATGGGCTGGAGACTGTCCAATAAAATCAAGAAATGTAATCCCTCAAGACCATGAGATGTTGCACAATGGAAAGAATAGAGAAGGAAATGTTTTTTTCTAGTGTTTTAACCCATGAATGGAATAAAACAGTCCAAGTCATGCTGATTATAGATAAGCAATTAGTGATGTCAAAATGTTGGGATGCATATCTATGGATTCTATATGGAAAATAAATGACATTGTAGATTAGATTTGATTGTTTACGCAGTTAAGATTGTGGAAGTAATCACTAATCAGAAGTGGAAATCATCCAGGAAGTGATTGACCATTGACACTGGAGACTCATTTCATAAATCTTAAATGTCTCCTCACAGAAAACTTGGTGAATAATAATATTTTATAATTCTTATATTATTCCATTTAGACTGTATTGTTTGTACTGTAAAGACTTCAAATACATACGGTAGGTATGAGCTGCTACAACAAAAACAATGACATTTTAGGACAAAGTTTCATCAATTAAGAAATGCTGCTGAGAAAAAAAAAAGGAATAAAACACTTGAGATTATTGTAGATGGTAAACCCTCTATGAGATGACTTTCAAGTGTAATTAATACGAAAGGTTCTTCTATAATGGCTTAGGAATACAATTTCCACAAACAGATTTGCACTCAAGTCTCTATAAGTGAACAGTTGCATAATGGAACTGTAATAAATGAATATCTGGATGTCACCCAGATGATGATGGATTCCCTTATGGAATCTGGCTCCTTCAGAGGTTTTTTCCTCATTTTGTAAACAGGGATTCACCTCATCACCTTTATATCAGGCTTGCTCAGTAAGGATAAAAGGTATATCCTTAATCTAATTCATTTCTATAAAGCTGCGTTGTGAGAATTTCCCTGAATTCAATTCAGTTCAATTTTATTTCTATAGAGCTTTTCACAATGGACAGTGACATTGGTAGAATTATAGAGCAAAATTCACTTATATAAATGTATGTTATATTTATATTTATCCCCGATGAGCAAGTCTTGGCTGACTGTGCTAAGGAAAACCCGCCCGTAGATGGTATGAGGAAGAAACCTTGAGAGGATCCAGACTCAAAAGAGGACCCATCCTCATCTGGATGACACCAAGTGTAATTATAAATCATCAAAACATTACAAACACTGGAGAGTGAGAAATATCCTGTAAACGGCAAGTGCGATTGTGAGTAATGTATTTCTACAGTCTTATGCAGTCAGACAGAGTTCAGGATCTACTCAACATCTGAGATCAATATAGATTCCACACCAACACAAACTCATCCATGCCACAGCCTTTAAATGTTCACTGATTGAGAAAAAAACATATGTAGAATATGTAGAAGTCCAATGTCTCTAAATGCATAAAATTGGATCCTACTGAAGCTGGTACATTTCTAGATGGCTCTGGATACTTGCAGGGTTGAAATAGAGGTGCTGTTCCTCTTAAAATAATCAAATGAATCAATACCTGCTTTAAATGCTGGCCGTTTCACTGCGCTGAAAGAAAGCCTTCAACCAACTAAGTTGATTCTCAAACCCAATATTCACCATGGAATAATAAACTACCTATCATGAGGCAAAACTACAGCTTTCTACAAACCCCTGGAAAAATGATTTCACCAGGCCAAGTCTGTGCTTTCAGTTCTTCCTCCCCAATCCCGTAAGTGTTAGTGGGGACATGTGAGACAAGCCCCAGAATGAATTAAATCTGCTCCACACTCCAAACAAAAATCATCCTATTATACCTCTCCGGTCCCTTATTCATGTAGTCTGCTAAATGTCAAAGCGTGATGATGAATTTGTCATTACGGCTAGCATGAGCGGAGGTGCACATGAAAACCTGTGAAATAAAATTAGCTTTCTCAACATATTCAAGTTATTCCATATTGCTGTAGCGGGGCATTAAGTTGAAACATTATATGCGTTTCTATCTTGCCAAGCTCAGCAGTTGCCATGTTGCAAGAATATTTTCTCCCCCGGTCCTTGTACGGTCTGTCTCATTTGTCAAGCATTGCTTTAAATGCTGGCTGTTTCACTGTGCTGAAAGGAAGCGTTCGACCGACTACAAAGTTTGTTCCTGAATTGTTTAAAGTTCTCAACCCCAAACTGCCAGTGATGTATTTAGTGCGTTTGGAAAATGTCCCAGAAAAGGTCATTTGACGCATCTTTCGGCTTGTTTATGCCTATGTCTGACTCAGAGAAGGAAAATGGTGTGAGCTGGGGGAAGATGTCAGGGTGATTGTTTTAAGTGGTGTCTCCGGTTTGATGCGTTCCCATATTTAGCTGTCAAAAAGTGCAATTGAAGTAGTGTAGGCAATTTCTTCCTGACACCCAACACCTACTGTACGATACATTTTATGAGTGTTTAGTGTATACGCACAGCAGAAAGGTCACATTTCCACTATGCATACTTTGTGAATTACCATATTAGAAATATAGTATTATAAAGTACACAGTAAGTGTGAAAGTACTGTAACACAGTGGAAAAGATGTTGGACATCTGAGCGGAAGGTCATTCAAGTCCCAGAACCACCAAGCCGCCACTGGTGGGCCCTCAAGCAAGACCCTTAACCTGGAGTTGCTCAGCTGAATAACTAAGATAACTAAGTCGATCTGAATAAAGGTGTCCACCAAATGCCATAAATGTAAATGTAAAATAAACCTACTATGCTGTTCGGGTTGCACAGTCCCTACGGTCCCATCTACAGTGCAATTAATGGTGTCCAATTCCAGCTGCCTAGTTCCTACTGCCCAATCTACTCTGTCATATCTTTGTTGTTTATTTCCTGCTGTTGTTTATTCCCTACTGCCCAATCCCTTGTTGTTCCTTCCCTACTGTCCAATATGTGCCAGTTCCATACAGCTTAATCCTTACAGTCAGCTGCATACAGTAATATTCATACTTTCCATTTCTACTTCCCAACTGCCTTGTTCCTGTTGTCCAATCAAAATCTAGTCTTCTTCTCCTTCTTCTATCGGCTTCTTCCATTAGGTGTCGCCACAGCTGATCATCCTTCTCTATACCCCCCGGTCCTCTACATCTGCCTCTTTCAAACCAACTACCTGCATGTCTTCCCTCACCACATCCATAAACCTCCTCCTTGGTCTTCCTCATTTTTTCTAGTCTAATTCCTAGTGTTTGGCCTCAATGACTACCAATTAACCTAGCATACAAACCTAACCTCAGAGGTGGAAAGTATCAAATTAAATTTACTCACGTTACTGTAATTGAGTAGTTTTTTTTTATAAGTTCTTGTGTACTTTCTACTAAAGTAGTTTTAAATCTGTAATTTTACTAAAGTATGTTTTGTTTGAAGTAATGTACTTAACTACATTTTACATTAAATCTGTTATAATAAAAAAAAATATATATAAATTAAACAATTTAAAAAAGAACCAAACCCCTGACCATATTTGATTGTCCACTTTGTCTTTCAATGCAAGTAAGAAAGGCTTTATGATGCAGTGTAAGCTGCATTTGGCAGCTTATAAAAAAAAATAAAAAATCAAACCTGTACAAGCAAGTTGAGATCAGTTAATAATCCTTATATCTTTAGTTTGTGTAATTGTTGTACTGGTGCTTTGCATCACTGACATTGATAATGTTAGTTAACACCAGGGTTGGAAATGAACATGGATGGATTTGGGGCAAAATTGTCACTGTACCATGAATTTAGCTCTATTACCAGTGTCACGAGTGAAGTGTCATATGGAATGAATGAAGTGTTATATTTTAGAGTTGGTCTGCTGATGTCACATTCGATTTTAACGGTACTGTACAACCAATCACACACTTTTGTTGAGAATGCAGTGTCCAATCCAATCGGTGTTAATTCGTCACTGCGGAAAACGGAGCTGTTTAATGCGTGTGCTCACTGTCACAATTCTGCATTTGCGATTTCTCTCATTATTACAAATAACATTTTAACAGGATTTTTTTTGCTTCGAAAATGCATAACACATTAGACATGAACTGTAGTGTTTTATTTATTAAAAAAAAAATATTTTATTGCATTTTAATTGTAATGGTGCTCCTTCAATTAAAACATCTAGTTTGAGATTTATATCCTCTTGTCCTTTTTGAATCCACTAGAATCCCCAACCCAACCCCCCACTGTAACTCTGTAAATTGTACTACTTTTTATTTTTACATGAGTAGATTTGTAGACCGGTAACTTCACCTGTACTTAAGTACAATTTCAGTAAATTACTTTTACTTCAGTAGAATATTTTATTACTCTTTCTCCACCTCTGCGCAACCTGTCCAAATATTATTCTCTAATCCCTAATATGTGCAATCCAAAAATTCTAATCATCACTGTCCACTGAGTAGTCACAATTTTTCATTCCCTAAAGTCAAAGACTTAATATCCAATTCAAACAGTTAAACCCATGCCTACACCCACATCCCTATGGTTCAATTTTCACTGTCTAATCTCTACTGCCAGAAACTGTCTGCTCCTTATTATCCCTAATCCCTACGATCCCTTACTCCCACTGACCATTCCCTACTGTCTGATCCCCACTGTGCTTTACAAGTGCTTTGGGTTTTTTGACTAACCATTGGAGTCCATTGTAGGACATCTTGAGTTCGAATCATGACAAAGCCATAACTACCAATGACTGGAAATCCAATAAAGTGCATCAGGGATGGCATTTTTCTGCCCCCTATCATGAATCAATCATGGGCCTTTATGAATGTTTAACTGCAAATGTCTCTGATAAAGCATTATAGCCTGGCTGGCATATTATGAAGTTAGGTATTGGTTAGGAATGTCAAATTACAAAACATTGTGGTAAAATGGTTTAAAAATACTAAACCTATTAAAATGACATTCTTTACGGTCCTTACTCGCACCAGGACATTTATCCACATTCAGCACAACATGCCTGCACTGCTTTGTAGTGTATTTTACAGGCAGAGCATGTGCTCATCACTCGGTTATTCACACTGCGTGTTTATCAGCATGATGGATAGATTATTTGGCATTATGTGTTGCAGGAAGCACACTCATAATTTACAATGAAGCCTGAATCAAGGTCTTTGGAGGAGACATTGTAGTGTTGGAGGCAACATATGAAATTTGACAGTTCCTGTAATAAATATCCAAAGTTGATTACCAAAGCATTTAGCAGTCTGCTTATGGACACAGTTTTTAATATGAATTAAATCACAAGGTGTCTGTATGTGCCTGGAAGATGAAGGCTGTGTGAAATTGTGTGCTAAAAGGGTTGTGACCTTGATTTGGAGTCTGCGGGTATTACGCTACCTCACTTACACCCTGCATACATGGACATCTTATTGATAACTCTATTGTCTTGTTGTCTATTGTGTAATCCATTGCTTCCTATCTTAATTATCCAATGTCTTTTTGCATAATCTTAGCATTCTTTTTTGAGCTCCGTTTCTCAATATTTTTCATTCCTCACTGTCTATCCAGTCCAGCTTTATTGTATAATCCCAACAACTACCCAAGTTCATTTCCTTCTTTCTTATCTCTGCCATCCAAGACCAATCATATAATCCCTATCATGCAATCCCAGCTGTCTAAACCAGGGATTGTTGGGAATAAACAGTAGGATTAAACACGTCCCCAAACTACAGCCCCCGCATTTGGAACGTCCATTTTAACAATGCCAGAGACGTATTTAAAATGTTTTATTTTTAATATGTTTTACTCATATCATATCTATATTTGATAAAAAAAAAAGTTTAGCTTTCTAGCAAAAATGTTCTTTACTTATTAATAGAGATCAAGGACTGTTGACTGTTGGCTATCAGCAAAAATCCATGCTGATTGTTTTTTCCGGCTTTTAGTCCGCTGTCATTAAGAGAGCAGGCAGTGGAGATGAATCACTGACAACACATTCCGTTTTTTGCACGAGACTGCACGCTGCACGGAGAGCGCTATATTATATTTAGGTTATATCATTTATAATTTTACAATTATAATTAGTAATTAATATATTCATATTTATTTTCTTTAGCACATTTTCATGATTCAGTACTGGGTTTTTTTTGTAATAAAGTTTAGTATTATTTTACACAGTGTTTTTTTTTTTTAATCCAGTATACATTCAAAAAAAAAAACGAACCCAGCCATTAGGGGGGCACAAGCCAGTGTACTCTTAGTGCCGGTCCCAAGCCCGGGTAAATGGGGAGGGTTGCGTTAGGAAGGGCATCCAGCGTAAAACATGTGCCAAATCAAATATGCGGATCACAAATGAGAATTTCATACCGGATCGGTCGAGGCCCGGGTTAACAACGACCGCCACAGGTATCGTTAGCCGACAGGGTACCGGTGGAAATTGGGCTACTGTTGGCCGAAGGAGGAGAAGGAGAGGAGGAAGGCGTCTACAGAGACGGCAGGAAAAGGAGCAGTGTAGGAGAGTAGAGGTTCGGGTTGGTACTTTAAATGTTGGTACTATGACGGGTAAAGGGAGAGAGATAGCTGATATGATGGAGAGGAGAAAGGTAGATGTGTTGTGTGTTCAGGAGACCAAGTGGAAAGGGAGTAAGGCCAGGAACATTGGAGGTGGGTTTAAACTGTTTTATCATGGTGTGGATGGGAAGAGAAATGGTGTAGGGGTGATTCTGAAGGAAGAGTACAGTAAGAGTGTAGTGGAGGTGAAGAGAGTTTCTGATAGGGTGATGATCGTGAAGGTGGAAGTTGAAGGGATAATGATAAATGTCATCAGTGCCTATGCTCCACAAGTTGGCTGTGAGATGGAGGAGAAGGAAAGATTCTGGAGTGAATTAGATGAAGTGGTAGATGGTGTACCTAGGAAAGAACGATTGGTGATTGGGGCAGACTTTAATGGGCATGTAGGTGAAGGGAACAGAGGTGATGAGGAGGTGATGGGTAGGTATGGTTTTAAGGAGAGGAATGTGGAAGGGCAGATGGTGGTAGATTTTGCTAAAAGGATGGAAATGGCAGTGGTGAACACGTATTTTAAGAAGAAGGAGGATCATAGGGTGACGTATAAGAGTGGAGGAAGGTGCACACAGGTGGATTATCTTCTGTGTAGGAGATGCAACCTGAAGGAGATTGGAGACTGTAAGGTGTTGGCGGGGGACAGTGTAGCTAGACAGCATCGAATGGTGGTCTGTAGGATGGTTTTGGAGGCGAAGAAGAAGAGGAGGAAAGTAAGGTTTGAAAGAAGAATAAGATGGTGGAAACTGAAGGAGGAAGAGTGTAGTGTGAGGTTCAGGGAAGAGGTCAGACAGGGGCTTGGTGGTGGTGAAGAGGTGCCGGATGATTGGGCAACTACTGCAGGAGTGATGAGGGAAGCAGCTAGAAAAGTACTTGGTGTGACATCTGGAAATAGAAAGCAAGACAAGGAGACGTGGTGGTGGAATGAGGAAGTGCAGGAGAGCATAAGGGGAAAGAGATTGGCAAAACAGAAGTGGGATCGACAGAGTGATGAGAAAAGTAGGCAGGAGTACAAGGAGATGCGGCAGCAGGTTAAAAGGGATGTGGCGAAAGCCAAGGAAAAGGCATATGAGGAACTGTATAAGAGGTTGGACACTAAGGAAGGAGAAAAGGATTTATACCGATTGGCCAAGCAGAGGGACCGAGCTGGGAAGGATGTACTGCAAGTTAGAGCAATAAAGGATGGAGAGGGAAATGTGTTGACTAGTGAGGAGAGTGTGTTGAGAAGATGGAGGGAGTATTTTGAGCAGCTGATGAATGAGGAAAATCAGAGAGAGAGAAGGTTGGAGGATGTGGAGTTGGTGAAGCAGGATGTAGATAGGATTAGTAAGGAGGAAGTGAGAGCAGCGATTAAGAGGATGAAGAATGGAAAGTCGGTTGGACCAGATGACATACCGGTAGAAGCGTGGAGATGTTTAGGAGAGATGGCAGTGGAGTTTTTAACCAGATTGTTTAACAGGATTCTGGAAGGGGAGAGGATGCCTGAGGAATGGAGAAGGAGTGTGCTGGTACCGATCTTTAAGCATAAGGGAGATGTGCAAACCTGCAGTAACTACAGGGGAATTAAGTTGATCAGTCACACCATGAAGTTATGGGAAAGAGTAGTGGAAGCCAGGCTGAGAGAAGAGGTGACCATCTGTGAGCAACAGTATGGTTTCATGCCGAGGAAGAGCACCACAGATGCCTTATTTGCTTTGAGGATGTTGATGGAGAAGTATAGAGAAGGACAGAAGGAGCTGCATTGTGTATTTGTGGATTTAGAGAAAGCGTACGACAGGGTGCCGAGAGAGGAGTTGTGGTATTGTATGAGGAAGTCAGGTGTGTCAGAGAAGTATTTGAGGGTGGTGCAGGACATGTATGAGGACAGTGTGACGGCAGTAAAGTGTGCAGTAGGTACGACAGACTGGTTCAGGGTGAAGGTTGGACTGCATCAAGGATCGGCCCTGAGCCCTTTCCTGTTTGCAGTGGTGATGGACAGGTTGACGGACGAGGTCAGACAGGAGTCTCCCTGGACTATGATGTTTGCAGATGATATTGTGATTTGTGGTGAGAGTAGAGAGCAGGTTGAGAAGAGCCTGGAGAGGTGGAGATATGCGCTGGAGAGAAGGGGAATGAAAGTCAGTAGGAGTAAGACAGAGTACATGTGTGTGAATGAGAGGGAGGGCAGTGGAGTGATGCGGTTGCAGGGTGAAGAGGTGAAGAAGGTGGAGGAGTTCAGGTACCTGGGGTCAACAGTACAAAGTAATGGAGAGTGTGTTAGGGAAGTAAAGAAAAGAGTGCAGGCAGGGTGGAGTGGGTGGAGAAGAGTGACAGGAGTGATTTGTGATAGAAGAGTATCTGCAAGAATGAAAGGGAAAGTTTATAGGACTGTGGTGAGACCTGCGATGTTGTATGGATTAGAGACAGTGGCATTGAGTAAAAGACAGGAGGTGGAGCTGGAGGTAGCAGAGCTGAAGATGTTGAGGTTTTCGTTGGGAGTGACGAGGATGGACAAGATTAGAAATGAGTTTATTAGAGGGACAGCACATGTAGGATGTTGTGGTGACAAGGTGAGGGAGGCGAGATTGAGATGGTTTGGACATGTGCAGAGAAGGGACATGAATTATATTGGTAGAAAAATGCTGAAGATGGAGCCACCAGGTAGGAGGAAAAGAGGAAGGCCAAGGAGGAGGTTCATGGATGTGGTGAGGGAAGACATGCAGGTAGTTGGTGTAAAAGAGGCAGATATAGAGGACAGGGTGGTATGGAGACGGATGATCCGCTGTGGCGACCCCTAATGGGAGCAGCCGAAAGAAAAAGAAGAAGAAGATACATTCAAAAAACGGTTGAATAATCGGTTATCGGCGAGTACGATCCTGTCGTTAATATCCACGATCGATCAACCTGTTAACGTAGCCCAATTATTTGTTAGATTCACCCACCAACCATATGCATTAAATGTTTTAATTTCAATAGCAATAAAAATAAGAAAAATATGTCATTATGATAATTCTGTAATAATGCTCTTTTATTAGGTTGTATATCTCTTTAAAAGTAATGAGAAATATGTCTGTATAGTGCAAAACACAAAAAATTCCCAATCGTTTATCTCAAGTTACACATTTTTTTGTTCTACAGTCTTTATTAATTAAAATGAACTGAAACTCACACTCAGTAGACTGTGTGTTGCTTAACTGTTACAAAGCTGAACTCAAACGCACACACATTCTCATTTCACACATACGTGTCTTTAATACCACGCATATTATTTTATATTATTATTACACAACTGTTTACATGCTGTTTTTTTTCCCCATGCATTTAACTGATGATATTGCACTCTTGGGCCCTTGAGCAAGGCCCTTAACCCTCTATGCTCCGGGGGGCCCTTACGAGGAAAATATCAAGGTCCGTGACGTCGGAGTGACGTGGCGCCGCCTTCCCGTGGGCTCACCACCTGCAGGAGGGACCGTAAGGGACGGTGCTGTGAGGATTGGGCAGCAGTCGAAGGCGGGGTATGCCTGCTTAGACTGCTGTCCCCGCGACCCGGATTACGGATAAGCGGGAGAAAATGAATGAATGAATGAATATTGCTGTTCTGCACAACCTTTTGTGTTTACATTTTGTTTATTTACAAGTACACTCCTGTATCCTGTTCTCTCTTGCACACTGCACTGTATAATTAACAGTCGGTTTATTAGAGGTGCTATTTTGTGTTTTGTGTATTTGTCCTACATTGTCTTGGGCTGTCTTTTGCACTTTTTGCACCAGGTTGCACACGATGCACTTTATGTGGCGAGGACAACTTACTTGAATCCTTAGCTCTGTGCTGTGGTGTGTAGCTCTATGTCGTTTTTATGTTGTTTTATGTAGCACCAAAGTTCTGGAGGAACATTGTCCTGGTCTCAAAGACTAATGCAAATACTTGTTCTTATCAGAAATTGTCCATTTTTGGTTAAATACCACTACGTTATGATTCAACTATTCTCTTTCCAAACCGTTTGGCTATTTTATGTTGTCTTTGAATTTTCTCTCTGGTTCACTTGCTCGAACATGATGGAACATTATGTTGACTGTATCTTCTATTGGTTTTTGGGTGAATTAAATTTAATTAGGTTATGTTGATAACTATGGGAAATTTCAGTTTGAAAGTCAAACTTATTATCAAAAACAGATATGATATGAGTAAAAAAATATATTTACAATCACATTTCAAATATAACCCTCTGGCATTGTTCGAAGGACCGTTCCTTAGTAGTTCCTGTAGTTTGGGGACCCCTGTTTAATCCCAACAGCGCCAAATGTCTAATTCCTCATGTCTAATCATTGTTGCCTAATCTCAACAGTCCAATCTCGACTGTCCTTTCCTTATTCGTGTAACCTCAGTAACAGAGACAGATTTTGCCAGTTTATTATTCACATACTTTTTGGAATATGATGACGGATGGAAAGTTTTTCCATTATTGATAGCAGGAGCAAAGCTCATAACTCACAAAGAAACCTAAAACAAGGTATTTAGAGGGGTTGCAGTGATGCAGAGTCATGCTTGTCTAAATGCGTTTCTTATACATGCCCAGAAATACCAAGTCTGTTGGTTTCAAACACATTTTTCAGTCATGGAAACAGGTCTTGCCCTGGGCTTGCACAGTTTTCAACTCAAGCCAGAGTGGTTTCTGATGAGTTTGTGTACATGAAACTTGCTGAGAAGGAAACTTGCTGAGAATATGGGGGCATGAGTCCGTATCCTACAACTCGATTCTATGGATTTGAATCTGAATGTTAAATAATGCATGTCAGACAATTTAATACGTTCTTCAACATTTTTCTGTGTCACTGACTGGGGTGATGGAACAATTCGTTTCTGTGTAATCCTAAAACATTGTACAATTGCAATAAATTTGCATCATGAATGTAATAAATCAGTAATCACTAGTCTTGTTTCTGGATATCAGTCATATACCAAGAAAGTTTTTATGGCCAGTCATAAGGAGAAAGACCTCCAGGAACATGGCTGGTGATTTCTACACAAAGTGTCTTGTTTTATGTCCCTAAAAATCCATGTGTATTGAAATGGACAAGATTGTACAAAAAGCATTAGCAACTTGATTCCTTGCGCTTGATAAAAATATGTCCATCTGAAAATGTTGCCATATTTATTTGCATAGAGGTTTAACAAACAAAGATAGCTTTGAGTTCCATAAAGCTTCGACTTTCACTTTATACATTACAGCACAGTGAAATTCTTTCTTTGCATATCCTAGTGATGTTAGGAAGCTGAGGTCAGAATACAGGATTAGGCATCATACAGCACCCCTGGAGCACAAAGGAAAAAGGGCCTTGCTCAAGGGTCCAATAAGTGGTAGCTTGCCGATAATAGGGCTTAAAGCTCGACCTTCCAATCAGTACTCCAGAGCCTTAATCACTAATCTACCATTTCCCCTTTAAGAAGCATGTACAGTGAATCCGGAAGGTTTTTCAGCACTTTCAGTCTTATTCCAAAATGGATTTAATTCATTATTTACCTCAAAATTCAACAAACAATAACCAATAATGACAACTTAAAAGAAATTTTTTGAAATGTTTGCAAAAGTATTAAAAATGAAAAAACGAAAGAAAAAAAAAGTATTCACAGCCTTCACAGTGCATTTGGCACAAATTACAGCCTCAGGTATCTTTTAGTAGGATGCTACAAGCTTGGAACAACTATTTTTGGGCAGTTTCACCCATTCATCTTTGCAGAACCTCTCAAGGTCCATCAGGTTGGATGGTGAGCGTCGAATCATAGCCATTTTCTGATCTCTCCAGGGATGTTTAATCGGGTCAAGTCCGGGCTCTGGCTGGGCCACTCAAGGACATTCACAGAGTCGTCCTGTAGACACTCCTTTGCTATCTTGGCTGTGTTCTTAGGGTGTTGGTCCTGTTGGAAGATGAACCGTCTTTAATTTCTGGCCACAGATCTTAGCATTTTCATTCTATATTCACATATAATTAACATGCTTGAATAATACTGCTCCATTTGGGAAGAATTTGAATTCAAGGTTTTTACCTGTAGCTTTAATTAACTTTCAGTTTGGTTATTTATACTTTGATAAACAACACACAAAATGATCTCTCCTCTATTTTGAGTTACATATAAGCTTCTCCCATTAGCGGTCGCCACAGCCGATCATCCGTCCCCACACCCCCCTGTCCTCTACATCTCCCTCACCACATCCATAAACCTCCTCTTTGGTCTTCCTCTTTTCCTCCTTCCTGGTGGCTCCATCCTCAGCATTCTCCTACTGATATACCCCATGTCCCTCCTCTGCACATGTCCAAACCATCCCAATCTTGCCTCCCTCACTTTGTCTCCAAAACGTCCTACATGCGCTGTTCCTTTAATAAAATCATTTCTAATGCCACTGTCTCTAAACCATACAACATCTCAGGTCTCACCACAGTCCTATAACCTTTCCCTTTCACTCTCGCATATAATATAAGCGTATAATAACATATAACATATAAGCCACACTATATAGACAAATATTTGTGGGGCACCTCACTATAAGATTGGTTTGTACCTCTTTGTGAAGATCCTGGTCTACATTTGTTATTATAATAACCTCCACTATTCTGGGAAGATCCACTAGATTTTGTGGAGATTTGTGCTCATTCACAAGGGTGTTAGTAAAGTCAGGTGCTGGTGATGTAGGTGAGCTGAGGAGGCCTGAGGTGAAGTCAGTGTTCACATTCATCACTAAGGTGTTCAGTAGAGTTGGAGCTCTATAGCAGGAGATCTTCCACTCCAACCCATGTGAAGCTGGCTTTGCACACAAAGGTATTGTGATGCTGAAACAGGTTTGGGTCTCCAAGTTAAAGTGAATAGAAAATTCAATTCTATAATACAATTCAATACAACTGTGTGTCTCAAACTTTGTAGCAACAGTTAGGAAAAGAACGATAATATGGCTGGAAAAGTCATAGAGAACATTTTCTCTTTAGTTTATATTTGATTAATTTTTAATAATAATATTTTTGTTCAACATTTTTTTATTTTAATTACTGGCAGTTGATTAAGTATTGAGTTAGAACTGTTAGTAGTATGTTGCAAAACAGAGATATGTTAGTCTTTATTAGTATGTTGAAATGATTTTGAATTGTGAAAATAAAGTGCAGATTTTATCTTTCGCATGTCTGAATCAAGTGGAAAAAAAAGTGAGGAGTTTATTGCAATTTTAGGTAATTGAGAGCAGTTCATGCTAAACAGTAACATGTGCACTCCAAATCTGGCTGCATTTTTAACTTGTCTAGGTGGGAGTGTGAGAATCTGTTTAAATATGTACTCACAGGTTGGTTGTTACTTGTGGGTGACACCAGACGATGTGTGAAAGTGCGTGTGAGTGTGTGTGTGAATGCATTCATGGACCTGTCTGCCTCTCCAGCATATCCGTAAGTCTTTCTTTCCGCAGGCTGTTGCTCAGCCAGATGCGCTCCCGAGTTCCTGATGACTGCGCTGCCCCAATCTCCGTCTCGCTCGCATCGTTGTACCTGAAATGTTTACAGCCAGATGAGAAATAAAGGCAACTCTGCACGCCCCGAAGCAAACGAGTCCTCTTATTATACATGAAAAAAACAAAGCATTTGAATCAATCGACTGCACAGATACGGATCTCTCAGGGGGCCCAGGAGGCCTTTTCATAAAGCAGCTCAGGCGAGGACAAAACAGTTCCTCATTCAGATTGGATCCCATGTTTTTACTTTCAAATCTCAGAGACCAGCCAGGCTTTTTACTTCATAACGAGCAAAAATTATACAGACACAGGAGCCTGGTTCTCAATCAAGCACTTGTCTTACCAAGTGTACCAAATGTGAGAAAAAAAAATAAAAAATTTACATTTGCAATTTCAACAGAAAACACAGCACCTGTATTGCCTCACGCATTTTTTTACATTAGTATTTTTAGACATGATTAATTTTTTCAGACAGAAGTCGTCTGATTTTTATTTTTTCAAACAAATGACTTCAGCAAAATCCATTTAGCTACATGTTTGATTCTTATGTATTTTTTTATTCTTACTGTATACAGCATCCTTACATAATAAAAACTTTCTTTCGGTTTCTCCCATTAGGGGTCGCCACAGCGGATCATCCGCATGTTCGATTTGGCACATGTTTTTACGCTGGATGCTCTTCCTAACGCAACCCTCCCCATTTATCCGGGCTTGGGACCGGCACTAAGAGTGGTTGGTTCCCTGACCGCGGATCAAACCCGGGCTGCAGCGGTGAGAACGCAGCATCCTAACCACTAGACCACCAGGGGACTAGAGCATCCTTACATAATAATTACTTTTAAATGGATATTATTGTTGCCATTTTGTTATTTTTTTCTGATTAGAATCAAAATACATTTTTGTTTTTAAGTATCAAGCATGTACAAGAAATTTGTCGTGGTGTGCTGGTCCAGGATTTTAATATAGTACACTGCAAAATGTAACACTATATATAAGAAATAAATGCATGATTTTGGAAAATACAGACTACTAACGAATCAAATGATCTGCCAGTGCGGTAAGATAATTACACTTGGTAAGATTTCTTAAAGTAAGAAAACATATCTAGGCTTTAGAAAAGAACAATGTCTTGAAATAGCATTAAAACACTAATTCCAGGCAGTTGATTGAGTCTAATTACCTTAAATTTAATGAAGCGTGTTAATTATTTTTTAAACAGTTTGCTTTTCTTAATTTGTGTGAAAAGATCTTAAAACCAGAGATACCAAAAAAGACAATTTCAGATTTATAGATTCTTATATATTCTGTTTTAAAATGAGACAAAGCATTTAAACTAAAAACAAAACAATTATTAAAATCAAGATCACGCATACACGCGTCAACATTTATTTACTCAAATGAAGACTGTCTTGTAACACAGCAGCTACGATGCAAAAACAACGCAAAATTATTACTTGCTTTTTTTTATTTATATCATTCCAGGGACTTTGTCCTTGCTGCCTTTAGCTCAATCATTAGGGTTAGACTTTTGAAACAAAATTGCAGAGGTGGACAAAGTAAAATTACAGTAAAAAAAATGCTCCCTTTCAACTTTCACATAAGTAAAAGTACAAAAGTATTTGCCTTCAAATGCACTTACGTATCCAAAGTACTATGATTTATTAGGGCTTTAATGCTTATCATTTCTGTCACAAGACTCTTTGCTCAATCTACTCAGTTTATGCGAAAAGACTCTAATGTGATTCTCAGCACACTGATCTATTAATAGAATGATATGAATGAGTAAAACACTGATTGGTTTCTATTTAAATGATCATGAGCCCAAAACCTTCTTTCAAAAGAATGGTGCAATTAAGGTCACAGGCATTGAAGAAAGTTTCTTCCATCATTGATTGAACTGATGCTGAACAGTATGTTGGTGATAAGTAGATACACCAAGCGCCAATCAAAACGATTTTAAAACAGAGCGTGCCCTCGACCCTGATTGGTGGCTTGCTGTGTGATTGACCACTTACATTTTTCTTCGCTCATAAATAAAAAGCAACAACTGATTTCGCAAAAATGTAGTTGAGTAAAAAAGTATTTGACTTTGAAATGTAGTGAAGTGGAAACTGGATGGAAATTGAAACTCTTCAGAATCGCAAAGTACAGAAAAGCTACTTAAGTACAGTAACGAATTACATTTATTTCCTTACCAATGCACTCTATATGAATAAAAAGGAATTGAATCATTGAGCAAAGAAAGAAAGCAAGAAAGAAAGCAAGAAAGAAAGCAAGAAAGCAAGAAAGAAAGAAAGAAAGAAAGAAAGAAAGAAAGAAAGAAAGAAAGAAAGAAAGAAAGAAAGAAAGAAAGAAAAAAAAAGAAAAAACTTCCTGTTTGTGTCATATTCCCCTCTGTCCTGGACGTCACGGATGCTGAGCGTTTCTAATTCAGCTGCTGAAGTGGTGCTCAGTGCAGCTGCAGCCATCAGCATCAGTAATCACGACACTGATCAAATGAGCAGTTAATTCATTTTTGCAGAATTTTTTTGCACGTGCAACCAATCTCCAGGCAAGGTCAGCTGCTTGGACAGACATTTAGCTTTTACTTTTTTAGCTTTTACTAAACGCACTACATAGCTCTTTTTTCAATAAATAGCATTTCATTATTCCACTAGGAATATGCTTTAGGAAAAAATTAAAACAGGTAACAGGATTAATGTTGTAGTTTGTTTAAAATATTGGCAACCAAATATCGTAAAATCCAGCTCAATTATAGCTCGGGAAGAGCGTCCAAGGTGACGAGAAGGTTCTTTTTTTTTAATTAGACACGGCAATAATTTTACAAAACGAGACAAGATGCTAACAAATTATGTTGCTTGGATGTAAGATGCCAAAGTTGTGTCTATAAACTGTATAAATTGAGCCTTTGACTTTACATGCTTTTACACACACATTCACACACTATACGGACAAAAGTATTGGGACACCTGTTGGAGTGAATGTGAACGCTGACTGCACCTCAGGAACCTCCTTACCATCTCACCTA
>NC_139593.1:6736909-6776909 GCF_946808225.1 Silurus aristotelis
GGTATCGCCACGCTGCGGACCTTAAACAAAGACCTTAACCGTCTGTGCTCCAGAGGTGCTGTATCATGGCCCCCTGTGCTCTGAACCCAGCTTCCTAAACTCACTGGCATATGTGAAGAAATAATAATTTCCCTGCGGAATCAATAAAGTATTCTAAAATATAAAAATCTATACAATATAAAATAAAATAATGAAGTATATCGGTGTGCATGACAGCCGTATAATGTAAACCATTTGGTAATGGTCAGAAGCGGATGGGTTGTAATGGGATTCATAGTGAAACACTTAAAATTTAGGTGGTGGTTGCGTGCTGCAAATTTGGCCGATTATAAGACAGCCGCATTTGATGCGTGTATGTTTGTGTACGATTGCGCGAGAGAACATAATTGTCCAATACCAGCAGGTGGCAGTAGTCTGCATTCATCTAAACAGGAAAACCAGAAACACTACAACTGTAAATATATAAAGCACGCATCGTTTGAACTTGCTGCGATCATTACTAACGGATTTGTGTAGTTTTTTCAATCATGTCTGCTAAACCGCAAAGACGAGAGCAGAAATGACAAGTGTCGCGTGTTCGCTTTTGACTCCGTTTTTACTCCGTTTTTTTTACGCGTGCTTATTCACTAAGCTGAATAGCCAACCAGAGTTCGTTTTCTCACAGATGAGCACCGCCTCTAATGCGACATGGCGAATTGACCGAACAACAGCTGACGCAGTCCGACTCGGAAATCACCCAACACTGCTCCACAGCCGACCATCAACTTTACACTGATTAGCATAACATTTAGCCACCTGCCTAATATTGTGTTGCTGCTCAAATAGTCCTGACCTCCAGCATTAACAGCATGAACTTCTTCAGCAGTTTGAGCCACAGGAGCTTGTCTGTTGGTTCGGACCACACGGACCAGCCTTCGCTCCTCACATGCATCAATGAGCCTCATGACCCTGTCGCCAGCTCACCACTGTTCCTTCCTTGGAGCACGTTTGATCGAAACTGACCACTGCAGACCAGGAACATTCCACAAGAGCTGTAGTTTTGGAGATGCTCTGACCCAGTCGTCTAGACGTCGCAATTTGTCAAGCTCGATCAAATCCTTACGATCACCCAATTTTCCTGCTTCTAACATCAACTTTGAGTTTTTCAAAACGTTCACTTGCAGACTGATATATCCCACTCAGTAACAGGTGCCATGATGAAGAAATAATCAGCGATCAGTGTTTCACCGCTCCTGTTATAATGTCATAATGTCATGCCTGATCTGTGTATATACTTCTTTGGTTAAATTTGATGCTCCTTTTAGAAGGAAAATGAGGAAAACATTTGGAGAGGGAATGAGAATAAATGTTTAGAACGGTATTGTTAGTAAGCCTTTATCTAGCTGTAGTTTAAGCTACAGAAAGGCATGGGAAGAAGAACCTGCTAACAAGTGCACTGATTGGAGAGGTTTGGGTTGTTCAGTAAATGCTTAATTTAAACAATTTTTTAATTAAAAAAATAGATTTTATGAGAAGAAGCAGAAAAAAAATCTGCTAAAACAATCGCCATCATATATCGCCCATCGGCTGTTCTGATTTCTAAATATTGGTATCAGCCAGAGAAAAACTCAGTCGACCTCTGAATTCTATGATATGAAAACATATACAAGATGCTTACACAATCCTGATTTCTATGCCGATTGGCTCATTTTCGTAAAACACGACTGCAGTATGTACAAAATGTGTACCAAAATCTATTCAAATCCTGTCCACTGTCTTCACATAAGCTTTTTCCCTTTACTGCTGAACTTTTGCCAGGCATAGTAGGGCATGAAATAAACCCCACAGCACGACCTCCAGTGTTTAATCACCATCACAGAGAGGCTGCTCGAAAGCACCTCTATCCCAGGGCACATCGAACGCCAAGCCCCCCTGCAGTCCCTATTTCCTCCGGTGCTTAAGCTGGAAATGCACATCAATAAAGTGTCTCAGCACACACACACACACACACACACACACACACACACACACACACAAGCTCCTGTTGACAGTATTGATCCAGGGCTGGGGATAGCTGCTGCATGCGGATTTAGCTATCGAATTTTGCAAAAAAAAAAAAAAAAAAAAAAAAAAAAAAAAGGACGATGGAAGGCAGGTAAGGGTAGGTATTGAAGGTGCTTGACATCCTTTGGAAAATATTAGATGAAGGCCTGCAGGATGCCTCAGCTGAGCACCATGAGTGCTAGAAATGACAGAGAGAGATAAAGACGAGAGCAAGCTGTTTGGTTTTTCACCTCTGGAAGAAGCAGGCAAGGTCACGCTTGGGTGATGGAGAAAGTGTGAGATTGCTGGAAAGTAGATTTCTGAAGAAGTGCCAATCGACTGTGAGGATTGGGTGATATGTAGCTGCACAGCGGAGATCAACTAAGACTGATATTCCCAAGCAGTGAATTTAAATCTACAGAGAACAGATAGGAAAAACACTGCTGAAGGAGGACAGACCTCTTTTTTCTGGGGGGGTCTTACTTCAATTGCAAATAGATAAACAAACAAATAAACGTTGTTAAATTTTAAATTCTGATTGGTAATATATCGATATATATCGACACGTATGTTCTGAATAAACAACAATGTAGACGTATTGGGTCAACTGACTTTTCCACCCACGTGTGCTTTTTCGCCAAATTGTTACCACAAAGTCGGAGGCACACAATTGTATAAGACGTCTTTGGTTGCAGAAGCATGAAGTATTGACTTTAGTTGAACTAAAAAACCCTAAGATGATGATGAACTCCTACTGAACCAATTGAACACTTTTTGGATGAATGTGAACCCTGACTGAATGAGAACCTCACTTTTAATATCAGGAAAAAAAGCTGCTTTTGCGTTTGAGTCCATCCCAGTAGGTGCTAACGTTGGTGCTCAATTTGGGACCGAAATGGTTTTAAAAAGGCAACTTCACAATCATATTTTGAAGGTCTCACCCACATCAGCCTTTACCAGGCACCTTCATTTCTCACCACACGGAAAGAGCAGAAGATGGGGAAAAGAAAGAAAGAAAAAGAAAAATTGCACCTGTCTGGGAAAAACCCAGCCATTAGGGGGGCACAAGCCAGTGTACTCTTAGTGCCGGTCCCAAGCCCGGGTAAATGGGGAGGGTTGCGTTAGGAAGGGCATCCAGCGTAAAACATGTGCCAAATCAAATATGCGGATCACAAATGAGAATTTCATACCGGATCGGTCGAGGCCCGGGTTAACAACGACCGCCACAGGTATCGTTAGCCGACAGGGTACCGGTGGAAATTGGGCTACTGTTGGCCGAAGGAGGAGAAGGAGAGGAGGAAGGCGTCTACAGAGACGGCAGGAAAAGGAGCAGTGTAGGAGAGTAGAGGTTCGGGTTGGTACTTTAAATGTTGGTACTATGACGGGTAAAGGGAGAGAGATAGCTGATATGATGGAGAGGAGAAAGGTAGATGTGTTGTGTGTTCAGGAGACCAAGTGGAAAGGGAGTAAGGCCAGGAACATTGGAGGTGGGTTTAAACTGTTTTATCATGGTGTGGATGGGAAGAGAAATGGTGTAGGGGTGATTCTGAAGGAAGCGTACAGTAAGAGTGTAGTGGAGGTGAAGAGAGTTTCTGATAGGGTGATGATCGTGAAGGTGGAAGTTGAAGGGATGATGATAAATGTCATCAGTGCCTATGCTCCACAAGTTGGCTGTGAGATGGAGGAGAAAGAAAGATTCTGGAGTGAATTAGATGAAGTGGTAGATGGTGTACCTAGGAAAGAACGATTGGTGATTGGGGCAGACTTTAATGGGCATGTAGGTGAAGGGAACAGAGGTGATGAGGAGGTGATGGGTAGGTATGGTTTTAAGGAGAGGAATGTGGAAGGGCAGATGGTGGTAGATTTTGCTAAAAGGATGGAAATGGCAGTGGTGAACACGTATTTTAAGAAGAAGGAGGATCATAGGGTGACGTATAAGAGTGGAGGAAGGTGCACACAGGTGGATTATGTTCTGTGTAGGAGATGCAACCTGAAGGAGATTGGAGACTGTAAGGTGTTGGCGGGGGACAGTGTAGCTAGACAGCATCGGATGGTGGTCTGTAGGATGGTTTTGGAGGCGAAGAAGAAGAGGAGGAAAGTAAGGTTTGAAAGAAGAATAAGATGGTGGAAACTGAAGGAGGAAGAGTGTAGTGTGAGGTTCAGGGAAGAGGTCAGACAGGGGCTTGGTGGTGGTGAAGAGGTGCCGGATGATTGGGCAACTACTGCAGGAGTGATGAGGGAGGCAGCTAGAAAAGTACTTGGTGTGACATCTGGAAATAGAAAGCAAGACAAGGAGACGTGGTGGTGGAATGAGGAAGTGCAGGAGAGCATTAGGGGAAAGAGATTGGCAAAACAGAAGTGGGATCGACAGAGTGATGAGAAAAGTAGGCAGGAGTACAAGGAGATGCGGCAGCAGGTTAAAAGGGATGTGGCGAAAGCCAAGGAAAAGGCATATGAGGAACTGTATAAGAGGTTGGACACTAAGGAAGGAGAAAAGGATTTATACCAATTGGCCAAGCAGAGGGACCGAGCTGGGAAGGATGTACTGCAAGTTAGAGCAATAAAGGATGGAGAGGGAAATGTGTTGACTAGTGAGGAGAGTGTGTTGAGAAGATGGAGGGAGTATTTTGAGCAGCTGATGAATGAGGAAAATCAGAGAGAGAGAAGGTTGGAGGATGTGGAGTTGGTGAAGCAGGATGTAGATAGGATTAGTAAGGAGGAAGTGAGAGCAGCGATTAAGAGGATGAAGAATGGAAAGTCGGTTGGACCAGATGACATACCGGTAGAAGCGTGGAGATGTTTAGGAGAGATGGCAGTGGAGTTTTTAACCAGATTGTTTAACAGGATTCTGGAAGGGGAGAGGATGCCTGAGGAATGGAGAAGGAGTGTGCTGGTACCAATCTTTAAGCATAAGGGAGATGTGCAGACCTGCAGTAACTACAGGGGAATTAAGTTGATCAGTCACACCATGAAGTTATGGGAAAGAGTAGTGGAAGCCAGGCTGAGAGAAGAGGTGACCATCTGTGAGCAACAGTATGGTTTCATGCCGAGGAAGAGCACCACAGATGCCTTATTTGCTTTGAGGATGTTGATGGAGAAGTATAGAGAAGGACAGAAGGAGCTGCATTGTGTATTTGTGGATTTAGAGAAAGCGTACGACAGGGTGCCGAGAGAGGAGTTGTGGTATTGTATGAGGAAGTCAGGTGTGTCAGAGAAGTATGTGAGGGTGGTGCAGGACATGTATGAGGACAGTGTGACGGCAGTAAAGTGTGCAGTAGGTACGACAGACTGGTTCAGGGTGAAGGTTGGACTGCATCAAGGATCGGCCCTGAGCCCTTTCCTGTTTGCAGTGGTGATGGACAGGTTGACGGACGAGGTCAGACAGGAGTCTCCCTGGACTATGATGTTTGCAGATGATATTGTGATTTGTGGTGAGAGTAGAGAGCAGGTTGAGAAGAGCCTGGAGAGGTGGAGATATGCGCTGGAGAGAAGGGGAATGAAAGTCAGTAGGAGTAAGACAGAGTACATGTGTGTGAATGAGAGGGAGGGCAGTGGAGTGATGCGGTTGCAGGGAGAAGAGGTGAAGAAGGTGAAGGAGTTCAGGTACCTGGGGTCAACAGTGCAAAGTAATGGAGAGTGTGTTATGGAAGTAAAGAAAAGAGTGCAGGCAGGGTGGAGTGGGTGGAGAAGAGTGACAGGAGTGATTTGTGATAGAAGAGTATCTGCAAGAATGAAAGGGAAAGTTTATAGGACTGTGGTGAGACCTGCGATGTTGTATGGATTAGAGACAGTGGCATTGAGTAAAAGACAGGAGGTGGAGCTGGAGGTAGCAGAGCTGAAGATGTTGAGGTTTTCGTTGGGAGTGACGAGGATGGACAAGATTAGAAATGAGTTTATTAGAGGGACAGCACATGTAGGATGTTTTGGTGACAAGGTGAGGGAGGCGAGATTGAGATGGTTTGGACATGTGCAGAGAAGGGACATGAATTATATTGGTAGAAAAATGCTGAAGATGGAGCCACCAGGTAGGAGGAAAAGAGGAAGGCCAAGGAGGAGGTTCATGGATTTGGTGAGGGAAGACATGCAGGTAGTTGGTGTAAAAGAGGCAGATATAGAGGACAGGGTGGTATGGAGACGGATGATCCGCTGTGGCGACCCCTAATGGGAGCAGCCGAAAGAAGAAGAAGAAGCACCTGTCTGGGAAACCTGCCACTGTATTGCTAAAGACACGCGGCACGACGAAATGTCGCCCGGTGTCACCCTGAGCCACCAAAATTCGACTTCGGCGAATGTACAAACTCTAATTGACCTTGAGGGAGTGGAAGCAAGTTCGGAGTGTCTGAATGGATTTGCAACACGGCCCGTATTTTTAGCAGCGCCTTTTTTTTTTCTTTTAGATGAAGCCTTAGCTAAATGAATAGCATAATTACTCCAATGCTTCTCAATTCAACGCGGCCACGCCAACAACGGAATAAATCCCCATGCAGGTTATCAAAAGGTGACGTTTAATCGATTCGCACTGCGCCTATCCGAGCGCGTACCGCTCCGCCTGGCTGCCCGGGCCATTGCCAACTCATCAGGCCACTAAAGAAAAGAAAGACTCTCTGCCCTGTATAAGAACAGATCCTGGATCAGCTTCTGTGGCAGCTAAACATGAAAGGAAGTGTTCATTGATTTTTCATAATTTTATATCTGTTTACTTGCACTGAGGCGAGTCAATACACGAGACATTTATTAGAGAGGTTGCATACAGCAGTCTCAAACCACAAGCAGGTTTTTTTTTCCTTTTCTTCTTTTATTAACTCTGTTTATTAACTGTTTTTTGGGAGAAGAAAATTGAGCCAGTGTGATGTTGTTTAGATCGTTTGATATTAGAAAGCAATATGAACATATCTATGAAAAAAATGAAGCCATGAAGGACATTTGGATCAATAACTTTCAAGTATGCAGCATCGATGGTCAAAAGGCAAAAGGTATCTTTGAATGCAATCAAATTTTTAACAAACAATTAAGAATATGCGTGAAGATTGAGTCCCTCTCATGAGATTGAGTCTGGTTCCTCTCAAGGTTTCTTCCTCATACCGTCTCAGGGACACTCATTAGGATTAAACTTATAGGGACTAATTGATGGCTTTAAAATGTCTTATGTTATAATTCACAATGTAGAACACTGCACTAAATTTCTTTTAGGATTTTTTAGGATTACTAATCAGATTATTGAGCAAGATTTTAACTTCACCAATGTTTTACTGTGAATACATTATGGGTTCATGAGAATTCATTGCATTCTGCTTTTATTTACATTTTACAGTGTACCAACTTTTCTGGAACTGGGCTTGTATATATACCTAATCTCTTGTTTGTTTGTTTTTTATCTATAATGTAAATTGCTTTAGTGTACTGTACATTCTCTTTGCTGTAGTACAGTAATATGTAAATTTTCTCTGTGATTAATAAAGTGATCTACTGTCATGTGGGGATCAAGAGACGGAAACCGAAGTAACATTTAAAAGGTTCAATAGTCTTTGGGGAACAAACAACAGCTAGGAAGCTAATTCAAAGTCCAATTTTGCCTCTTTAAAGCTGTTTTTGGACATTGTCTATTATAAAAAATAAAAAATAAAAATAAAAAAATATATATATATATATATATATATATATATATGTAATCATTCAAACAGCTGAAGTATTGAGTTTGAGTGTAAGTATGTATAAGTATGTATGTAAAATTTAGCAAGAGCGTAAGACCAGATGGTTGAGATTGTTTATAATACAGTATCACAAGTTTTGTATAATAGCAAGATCATCAGACCAGCAGAAGTAAGAGTGTAAAATTGTAAGTAAAGGATTAAGGTCATATGTAGAATTGTATGAAAATAAGAAATATAAGATTTTTTGACTGAAATTAAGTTGGTAATACAGTATCATGAATATGACTATGAACAATTGTAAGACAGTGTGATTGTTGTTTACATTTATGGCATTTGGCATTAATTACCATTATTACAATTATTTCATTTATACAGCAGAGTTATTGAGGGTAAAAAGACATACTCAAGAGCCCAGCAGGGGCAACTTAGTGGTGCAGGAATTTAAACTCATGACCTTCTAAATACTAATTCAACAACTAGACCACTGAGAAAGAAAGAAAGAAAGAAAGAAAGAAAGAAAGAAAGAAAGAAAGAAAGAAAGAAAGAAAGAAAGAAAGAAAGAAAGAAAGAAAGAAAGAAAGAAAGAAAGAAAGAAAGAAAGAAAGAAAGAAAGAAAAGCATCAGTGTTATTCATTAGCAGGCATTAGTAGAGATGACAAAAGTAAAAACAACATATTTTATATAATTCTTTCCATGCTATTACCCAAATGTAAATGTAATTGCCCTGTGCTGATCTCACAATAACTCATACAAATTTAAACTCCTGTCACGTCTTCTTTCGCTCAGAGCAGATTTGCTTCTCAACATGATAAGCTGTTGATTTCTTTTTGGTTTTTGTGGGTGTCTGGTGTATTTTTGGTTTGTATGTTTTCTATTCTAGTCTTTTCGATGGATAAGCATCCTAATGTGTTCACCTGTCCCATGTCTCATCTTATTGAATTTGATTTCTTTCTCCGCAGATGTTTGTTATTTTACTTGCTTGTGGGGACTCCATTTCCACGGTTCCTGGTTTAAATCTTGGTCTTGTTATGGATTATGGTTATATGTTTTAATGTTGAATACCAGTGCTCTATGTATACTATGGACTTTGACTCTTGAATTGTCCCAGAGTAAAACACACCTACGTGGTCTATGCAGTCCTAGAATTCACCTTGAATCTAACCTCAATGGAGCAATGATGAACTCGATCCACATTTTCTAGACACATAAGTGTATGAATTGATGAACTTTTATCATTAGCCAGCAAAAGAATAAATAGCAAACCTCATTTCCTACTAGTCCTAAAGGGCAGCTTTCACTTGCCCCCCCATAAAACCTTGTGGAATATAATGGCCACGCTGCTTTGGTTCTTCTACGCTGCTGAGAGCCAAAGAGGTCAGTGAAAGGACGGCAGAGTGACGGCAACACAGTGCGTTTCCATTTTCAGGTTTTGTCACGGTTCCCCCTTTCTCTGCATGACCGGTTTTCTGCGAGTCGCTAATCTTCTTCTGCCCCGAGGCCACACAAGGCTCCCGAAATCATACCCAATGCTCCCTCTGCTCATCGTCGTCCTCCTCCGAAATGATAAAAAATTAATATCAAGTTCCTGAGCTGCCGTACAGTATTTCCATAAAAATTGTACAGCTACAAAACTGGCGAGATAAAATGAATACATTTTTTTGCATTAAGTAAGAGATGAGCGCTCGACATTCGCACATTTGTGCGATCAAACGCAATCGGATAATCCGGTAGTAACGTAACAGCGTTTTAATAACACGGTCATTATTTCCCGAGACCTAGCGTCTCTCAGAATTCTTACAGACAAGAACAAAGGCATCAAAACACAATAAATATAATTAAAAAAAATGTATATATCTTTCAGTCCCTTTTTTTTCAGACTACATTATCATTTTCATTTACTTTTCAAGCAAAAGACTGTTGAAACTCTAAATAATGGCTGTGTAATTTTACAATAAGTAGAACAAACAATTTGAACTATTCCCAATACACATACACACACACACATCCACCACGATCCTCTTTTTTATATGGTGTTCACCTGATGTCTTGTGACACAATGTGGCTTGCAGTTTAATGGAGTGCTCCAATTAAAAGCCTCCTTCAGTCTGACCTTTTTTGAAATGACTGGGGAGGAATCAAGACAGCAATTAGACCTGTTTTTGGCGCTCGTGTTGATATGTGAGCTCGTTACGAAGGACAAAAACCACACGAAACAGAAACGGGGCAATTAAAACCGATGGCACAAGTGTTTATTGCATTGGTTCGTTGTTTTTTTTAAGCTGCGGTAAAAAAAGATTCGTGTCACTGCTACAGGACACGTAGTACAAACAGAAGGAAGGTTTTATTGATATTAGTTTCACGAATGCTCACACAAACACCTCGGGTGTAATCAGGACACCTCTGTAGACTGAACCTGTACATGTCAGGAGCTTCACAGCAAGCCTTCTGTGCGATTTCACATCGGTACTGAGACAGGAAGCAAACCTGTCATTTCACTGCACAAAAAGTGCCCATTAAATACACTTCACATGCTTTCTTGTGGCTCTAATGCTTGCCCGGGACTCCAATGTTACCCTGTCCGCTGCTCTACAAGCCTGCTGGGTTTATAATAATGGGTTTATTTCATAATTGGTGTCATGTTTAAGAGCGCTCATCTGCCCCCAAGTAGTTCTTGAGGTCTTTTAGGGAGTTTCGTGGTCTCAGTAGTCGTTTAAGGGTCAGGGGCTCATAATGCCAGTTGTTAAGTTCAGAGAAATGATATACACACAAGTGTTTGCAAAATGATTGTCGGAGTGTTTTTTTTGTTGTTGTTCAATCATTTAAAAAGGAGTGGCCATTCAGACAACAGCGGGAAAGAAAATTGTGCATCATCGTCATTTTATTTCGGCTACTCCCATTAGAGGTCGCCACAGCGTATCATCCTTCTCCATACCATTTGTCCTCTACATCTGGCTCTTCACACCAACTACCTGCATGTCCTCCTTGGTCTTCTTCTTTTCCTCCTTCCTTGCGGCTCCATTCTCAGCATTCTTCTACCGATATACCCCATGTCTCTCCTCTGCACATATCCAAACATCTCAATCGAGCATCCCCACTTACCGTGTCTCCAAAATGTCCTACATGCTATGTCTCTCGAATAAACTCATTTCTAAACCTGTTTATTCCAATCACTCCCAATGAAAATCCCAACATCTTTAGCTCTGCTACCTCCAGCTCCACCTCCTGTCTTATACAGCTAGTTGACATTATGTAGCAAGAAGCTACTGAGCAACTCATAAAATAGCTCAACATTTGAGATCATCAAAGATCCAACACCAACTCCTCCATGCCAGAGCCTATAGAAATTCGAAGAGGTTTAATGTCCAAACTCTACATGAAGTGGGACCCAAAACATGAATTAAGATCCAAACTTACTAGCTAAAACGTGTGAGAGTCAGTATAGTCTATCTTTTATGAAATGACATTTTTGCTTTTTATGGCAATTCAAATGTAAACATTTTTGCAAAATTGAAACCATTTTGACTCGCAATCTAATCCAGCAGAAAGTGAAAGAATCTTTTGAAGATTATTAAAATGTACTCTGTATATTTTTTGGGGTTTTTTTTCAAAAGCTTCATCCCATTCATAAAAATCTTTTTCATCAGCTTCAGAATTTAACCCTAATAACTTTTACTCTATTCTTCTTTCTTCTCCCTCAGCCTTGTTGCCTCTATGGGCCTCAAACTCATTATGGCTTCGTCTCGGCCCTGACTCAGCCCTGACCGCAGTGATATAGGTAGGGTTCGCTCCATTGCCCTTTTTTTTAATTATCAACACCAACCTCTTTAAAAAAAATATATAAAAAAAAAAGACTTTGAAGCTGAATGAGTTCTTGTCAGCCACTTACGGCTGCATCTCATCTTATGAAGGTGATTTGCAGAGGATCGAAAAAGAAGCGGATTTAGCAGTAGCAGCGTTACCACACATCCTGCTGTTTCTCACTTTTAGTCCCAAACGTTGCACTTTTTTTTTACATCTTTTCCTACTTTAGCACATTTCAGTGAGCTTAATTACAGTTTAATTCTCTTGATCAGACGGTTCTTGTTTGAAGCTTGATGCTGGCAAGGGGGTTGCACAGGGGTGTAGCACCAAAAATTTTAAAACTTTCAAGATGATTTCGTATTTCCTTCTTAATTTTTTCAAAATATATTTAGAAAACAAAGCCGAACATCTAAAGATGCTAGCTGTGTGCTAGCATCTCCAATACAGACTGACTTGACGCTTGGGTATGAAACGTCATGGTCATCTTTCACATGATTAAAGCCCCATTACATATTTACTTCCAAGATCATCACGTCCAAGGTTTTTTTACCTTCCGTTTTGATCTCGGTGTCTGGCATGCTGATGACCAGGCATTTTAATTAAGAGCTACTTAATGAGTTCACGGATGGCTGGTGCTATGTGTTTACCCAAAACCAGGGTTTGAGAAACAGCGGCCACATCTGGATAGCACTCAAGGTGACCGCTGTCATGAAACCCAACAACTTCTTATATAAAACCCTGTCATCTGTTTAATTAATAGTTGAATTTGATCACTAAGGTCAAAGATGCAGTTCCTGGCAGGCTCGCAGCGCTTGAAATGATGATCCTATTCAATGCGGAATGCAGCCTGCTAGGAGTTTCTTTCCTAATTGCACCTCAGGTTCTTCTCCCGAGAGAACACGCCTGCTGGGAATTGGGTCTCATCTCATCTGAGTCACAACTCTCAACATGCTGACTTGTTTGTTTTATAATAGGACTGAATTGGGACAAACAGCACAGCCCAATATACAGAACTTGTATTATGATGGCGTCCTGAAACTCAGGAAGGATTTTTCCGGAAATTTCCAGTCCCTCGTTTACTTGAGATGCAGCCCCGGTTAGTAGACTCTTTAGTTTGTCTATCTAGACATTTCACCCAGGACATTGTTCTAATTTACAGATGTAAAGAATTCCCTGAGTACTAACCACTTCTACTCATGACCTTCTGTTTTCAAATGTTTAGCAATTGCGAAGTCTTGGATAAAAAAATCCTGTGTATAGCATATATGAGCTTTCAGAATTCGGTTATTACACCTCCTGCACATACTGATTTTTGCTTTATGCACTGTAGAGCCACACAAAGTTTTAGTTTCCAAAATCCCTAGATAAGCTCTTTGAATATGTGCAAGACTTTGTTTTTGCAGCCGCAGTGTGGTCTGCTGTGGAGGAATCAATGTGTACAATGCGATACAAGTGCTGAAAATCTGATATATTTTGTTCAGCATTGTGTTCAATTGGAACAAAGAGAAAAGGTCTCTTCAGAAGCATTGCTGATTCTCCTTTCCAAATATCAATATAGGTTAAGGGGGAACAATAATAGAGTGAAAAGCAAACATGTATTAGGAAATCCAATAGTAACAAACTTCTGGAAACCACTGAAACATCCAGAAACATCCCTATGATTAGATAGATAGATAGATAGATAGATAGATAGATAGATAGATAGATAGATAGATAGATAGATAGATAGATAGATAGATAGATAGATAGATAGATAGATAGATAGATAGATAGATAGATAGATAGATAGATAGTCAGTGTGCAGCTTACAGCAGTACAGATTTACTGTCCTCTAAAAATAACTCAACATACAGCCATTATTGTCTAAATAACTGGCAACAAAAGTGAGTACACCCTCAGTGATGTCCTATTCATCATGTTCATGTTTTTGTCTGCTCGACAGGACCATACAAATTTGTGTATCTTGTATTAGAGCAGTTAAAATGTGGTGCTTTGAGAAAATTTCTCTTTACATTCTGACCACTGGATGTTCAACATGGCACCTCATGGTAAACACTCTCTGAGGATATGAGAATTAGAGTTGTTGCTCTTCTCACAAAGATGCCGAGGCTATAAGAAGATCAGTAACACCCTGAAACTGAGATACAGTAAAGTGGTCAGGGTCATACAGAAGTTTTCCAAGACGGGTTCCACTCAGAACAAACCTCACAAGGGTCCATCAAAGTTGTAAAGTTGCAAAGTTGTGAAGTTGAGTCCTGTGCTGTGCGTCGGGTGCAAAAGCTGCTTTAAAGTGTGCTGCAGCATTGCTTCAGAGGTTGCAGCACTGGAAGGTGCTCCTCTTGTCACTGCCCAGAAAATACGCCGCACGCTGCAACAAGTCATTGCCGTCATCCAGGAAAGTGTCCTGAAGATATAAGTAATTGATATCATCTGAAAATTAAAACTGTAATGTCAAACTGGTCTGTTGGAGCAACTGGCTCAGTGCAAAGAAAGAAAAATAATGGGAACATGTGTTTTTTCTGTTCTTTTTTCCATGTATTTAATAGACGTTTACCGTCTACAGTCTTTAAAATATTTTGATGTTCTTTATGCTTTATGTTTAAGGTGGTTTCAGTAATAATAACCATACATTCACATAAAGCATCCATATTTGTCCATGCCCATGTTGATTAGAGTATTAAAATCGTGTTGATAAAAAAAAAAGTGTTAATTGAAAGTACATTTAGAAAAGATAAAAAATGTGTGATTAAGTTGCAATTAATGATAAATCAACTCATGACAATCATGTGCTTAATCAAGATCCAATATATTAATCAATTGACAGCAGTAATATATATATATATAGTTATATAGTTATATATACATACATACATATATATATATAAGGTATAAGTTATAAAGGTGCACAGTCAATTGAATTGATTTACATTCAAATGTAATTAAATAAATAAAAAATACATTTAAAAAAAATCACAAAACAACAAAGCGTTTGCCATCTAAAATCCAAAAATCCATGCTGGGCAAACTGGAGAGCATATTGCTAAATAAAAATACATCCCCAGCTCTATAATAAAAGCTTTCAAATGTTCAAGAGCATCAGTGCAGGAATTAAAAAAAAGAAAAACCTTGAGAACCGGGGCATGAGTTTCTTTGTCTAACGCAGAGTGGATAGATACTTGATCAAGAGATTACGCCAACACATAGGACAATACACTGAGAAAGAAGAGAGTGTAAACAGAGAGAGAGAGAGAGAGAGAGAGAGAGAGAGAGAGAGAGAAAGAGAAGAGAGAGAGCGAGAGAGAGAGAGAGAGAGAGAGAGGTTTAAAAAGAAAGAATAAAAAAAACCCCTCAATTTTGACTTTGACACAGGTGTCCTATTTTTTCCCCTCCACCCGGAGCGAGAACACCAGGGTGTTAAAAGCGTACAATCGATGCGAGACCGTCCGAAACGTGTTTTTATCATAAGTTATAAACTGAAATGAGTCATGGATCAATGTCACATGCTGCGCAGTGGAAATCCAATTTACAAACCCTCGTTGCTTGAGGAGGAAGAATATGTCTTTAGTGCACCTCGAGGGGAATGTGTGTGCGTGTGTGTGGGGGTGAACCTGAATGCACATGAGTGAGTGTATGTGTGTGTGTGTGTGTGTGTGTGTGTGTGTGTGTGTGTGTGTGTGTGTGTGTGTGTGTGTGTGTGTGTGTGATGATCTCCTTTCCCACAGATATTCAGGAAAAGCTATTTTATATTCATTATCATAATAAGGCACCTTTCACCACGCTACATTAATAAGGTTCAGCAAAGTCTTGCCTCGGTGGCCAGGACGATTCTCCTCAATGCAAAGTCCCAAAGCACACAATGGCATCTAGTCAGGACACACTGAAGCCCGGAGCAGTCCATTAGCTTAATCTTATTTGACTTTAGACCTATTTAAGGATCTCATAAAATTGAAACGATCTCCTTTTGCCATTGAAGTAGGAATCTCAATCTTCTCTCTCTCTCACACACACACACACACACACACACACACACACACACACACACACACACACACACACACATTTCCTTCCCCGCTTTCTCTCTTTCACATGAACGATGTTTGCATTATCTCTATTCCAATACACAGTTTGTTCTTAGAGTACTGGCTGCTCACCATCGAACTGCATTGAACCCCGTGTGATGAATCACTCTGTCCATGCCCTATTTGTTCCCGCACAGTTCTCCTCTACCGTCAAACAAAAACGACGCAATAGGACACGGAAATCACACTGTGAAAACCCAGCTCTTTGACTGTGTGCATGGCCTGCTGCGTTGGAATCGATGGGTACAGTGCGACACAGGCGACGGAAAAAATCTGATATATTGCATTTTAATTGGAACAAACAGCAGACGAGATTTCTTTATGACTTCCACCATGACAAAATGTGGAACAGACGAATGCAGCCAGAGGCAAACAGGTTTTTGGGAAATTCGCGATTGGATCCCAGATCATTACATTTAAAAAGAAAATATGTAATGTTTCTACAATTTGATTTATTAAAGGTTAACAAAAACAAAGGATTCGGATTAGCACCATCATTCAGAACCACCAGAGAATTTGTTCAATATAGAAACAAATAAGGTTAAAAGACACATGCTCACAAACCATTCATTTATCAAATATGTTTTTTTTATATTTTGAGAAAAAGGATCAACTATATATGTGGAGAAACATGAGAGCTAGGGTTAGTGGTTAGCATAGCGGTTAGCAATTAGCCACTAAATAAAAATAATTCTGGTTTAACCCACAACCACTTAAAGCTTAAATCTGATTACAAAATATGGATTTTTTAAAGCAATAGAGTCGAGGTACCAATGACCAGTGATCCTGTCCCTTTCGTCTTCCTACCTGACCTACCTGAATAGAGATCTCTTCAATTGGGGACCATTTCGGTGCATTTGGTTCCACATCAACAGCCTAAATATCCATGAAATCCATGATAGAACTGTATTGAATGGACATTCGGTGATGAAGATGAGTTTCCTTTTGAGTCTGGTTCCTCTCAAGATTTATTCCTCTCACCATCTCAGGGAGTTTTTTCCTCGCCACAGTTGCCACTGAATTGCTCAATAGGAACAAACTTATAGTTTTTTTTTTTAACTGCTTTATCTGTATAAAGCTGCTTGGAGACAATGTCAATTTACGCTATACAAACAAAACTAAGGTAGAGATTGTGGCCATTCATTACTTACTCAGTAATTAAAATAAAATCAACCGGATAGATTCAAAGCATAGCAGGTTTCTAGAACAATTTGAAAAGCCTCAAACTAGGTTCTAGAGAAACTCGATAAAAATTATAAACAGATTTTTAGAGAAAGCTTTAACTCTGTTTCTAAAGAACCCAAGTACCTTGAGAAACTAGAAAGAACTTACACTGGGTTCTAAATAAACCAGGTTTCTAGGAAAAAAAACCCATCAAACCAAGTTCGAGCAAATATCAGGTTTCTAGAAAAGCCTCGAACTAGATTCTAGAGAAAACGAGTTTCTAGAAAGACTAGAGAAACATCAAACCAGGTTTTTGGTTCTTCATCAAAATGATTACAATTCTGTAAAATTAAATCCAGAATGTTCAAACCCACACAACAGTCACCTCTTTATAAAAAAATGAAATGTGTAATATTAATTCAGGTCATTCAGTTAAACTGGAGGTGAATCTTTTTAATCAATCAACAGGTTTTCACATTTAATTTTGCCTGTAGTATGAGATCATCATTAAATGTACTGTAAATCCTTTACTTTTTGAAGTTTCCCTGTACATTCTATACATTTAGAGCAGACAGCCGATATTACGACCTCCAGCTGAGCTTGGCGCCAAGCCTGGTGCGATTCTTCCGACCCCCTGATGGACTAAAATGTTTGTGCGCTGCTCAAACCTGCCCAAAAAGCCTCAAACAAGAGCGGACACAAATTGGCCTTGACATCAATAATCAGGGAGAGATTAGTTCAAACTGAGTCGTTTATCTCCTGAAGGGAATGTGTGTAGATTATGTCTGAAATGAACGAGGAATAAAACATGACAGGACGTACCAGTCTGAAAATAATCAACGACAGGTTGTTGTGAGGCGGGGTTTACCTCCCAGGGGTTATTTTCCTAAAACAGCATCCTGAAGTGGTGTATTCCTGTTTAAACACTGCAAGCATACTTTGTGTTTTTATAGATACAGAAGTAACAGATTGCAAATTAAACGTGCAGCAGGTAGTAACATACACCATATGGAAAATAGTTTGTAGTCATCTGACCATTAGATTGGTGTTATGTTTTGAACTGTTCCACATTTAGTCCCCAGTTGCTGTTATAATCACCTCCACTCTCCTGGAAAGGTGTTCCACTGTTTTTTGTGAAGACTTTGCTCATTCAGCCACATGGGTGTTAGTAAAGTCAGGTACTGATGTGGGTGAGATGAGGAGGCCTGAGGTGCAGTCAGCATTCACATTCATACTAAAGGTGTTCAACACACACACACACACAGACACACACACACACACACACACACACACACACACACACACACACACACACACACACACACACACACAGTAAAATTATTTGGCCTATGTTGAATGTAAAACCAAAGACACAGGACCAAACCTGTCACTGTCAATGCTGGATAAGAAAACAGGCTAATTTGTAAATAATAAGCACCTCTAACCATTTTGTATCATTGTACGCTAATCGATATGGTATATTAAGCTCTAAAAGGCCATCTGGAGATGGAGTAAATGTCACAGCTGTAGCGAGGACCATGTGGCCATCATACGATTTATGATTGCCAAGACAAGGGAAATGGCTCTAATTATATTAGAGGGGTATCAGGACGCAGCAAATCATATATAAAAATAAATTCAAATTGAAGCAATTCAAGTCACAAAAGTCTTGGTGTGATGGGGGGTTGGGGTTTTTACATGACACAAAATACAATACAACATATTTGTACTCAAAACAAATAAAAATTCATTCTTTTGGTTGTAATGTTTTATGCATGATCTAATTACAGGTTTACAAATACGGTTAAAAGCAAAATGTCATATTTTGTGCATGAAACTGGCAAATCATGCTAGTTAGTAAAATGATGGAGCTGTGTAGTGAATAAATCCAAAGCATGAATAAAAGCTTCTGAATTGACTCATATTTAATAATAATAATAATAATAATAATAATAATAATAATAATAATAATAATAATAATAATTTCATAGCAATAATAATATTTATTATTAATGCCACCACTCGTTGCCATCCATGATGTGCTATTTATTAAAAACTTTCAGAATAAAGTTAAAACCTTTGCAGGATCTATGCACAACAAGTCCCATGAAACTCACTGAACACCAATCAAAAAGAAAAAATATATAAAGAAAAAAAGAATATCAAACATGGGGTCTAGCATGAACCTGCATTAAGTAAAAAAAAAAAACAAACAAACAAAAAAAAACCATATTTATTTATTTTATTTTATATATATACACACAGTATCTCTTAGAAGTGAGTACACCCCTCACTTCTCAGCAGCCATTTTATTATATCTTCTCAAGAGACAATACTTGCAGCTTGTAGCAGTACAGATTTACTGTCCTTAAAAAATAACTCAACATACAGCTGGAAACATTGTCCAAACTGTCAATATTTTGTGTGAACACCATTGTTATGTAGCACTTAATCCTTTTAGGCATCTACTGTGTGTGTATATATATATATATATATATATATATATATATATATATATATATATATATATATATATATATATATATATATATATACAGTGAGGAAAATAAGTATTTGAACACCCTGCTATTTTGCAAGTTCTCCCACTTAGAAATCATGGAGGGGTCTGAAATTGTCATAGTAGGTGCATGTCCACTGTGAGAGACATAATCTAAAAAAAAAACCAGAAATCACAATGTATGATTTTTAAACTATTATTTGTATAATACAGCTGCAAATAAGTATTTGAACACCTGAGAAAGTCAATGTTAATATTTGGTACAGTAGCCTTTGTTTGAGGTCAAACGTTTCCTGTAGTTTTTCACCAGGTTTGCACACACTGCAGGAGGGATTTTGGCCCACTCCTCCACACAGATCTTCTCTAGATCAGTCAGGTTTCTGGCCTGTCGCTGAGAAACACAGAGTTTGAGCTCCCTCCAAAGATTCTCTATTGGGTTTATGTCTGGAGACTGGCTAGGCCATGCCAGAACCCTGATATGCTTCTTACAGAGCCACTCCTTGGTTATCCTGACTGTGTGCTTCGGGTCATTGTCATGTTGGAAGACCCAGCCTCGACCCATCTTCAATACTCTAACTGAGGGAAGGAGGTTGTTCCCCAAAATCTCGCAATACATGGCCCCGGTCATCCTCTCCTTAATACAGTGCAGTCGCCCTGTCCCATGTGCAGAAAAACACCCCCCAAAGCTGGGATGGTACTCATCATTCTTCTTCCTCCAAACAAGTTTAGTGAAATTATGACCCAAAAGTTCTATTTTGGTCTCATCTGACCACATGACTTTCTCCCATGACTCCTCTGGATCATCCAAATGGTCATTGGTAAACTTAAGACGTGCCTGGACATATGCTGGTTTAAGCAGGGGAACCTTCCGTGCCATGCATGATTTCAAACCATGACGTCTTAGTGTATTACCAACAGTAACCTTGGAAACGGTGGTCCCAGCTCTTTTCAGGTCATTGACCAGCTCCTCCCGTGTAGTTCTGGGTTGATTTCTCACCTTCCTAAGGATCACTAAGACCCCACGAGGTGAGATCTTGCATGGAGCCCCAGTCAGAGGAAGATTGACAGTCATGTTTAGCTTCTTCTATTTTCTAATGATTGCTCCAACAGTGGACCTTTTTTCACCAAGCTGCTTGGCAATTTCCCCGTAGCCCTTTCCAGCCTTGTGGAGGTGTACAATTTTGTCTCTAGTGTCTTTGGACAGCTCTTTGGTCTTGTTAGTAGTTGGATTCTTACTGATTGTATGGGGTGAACAGGTGTCTTTAAGCAGCTAACGACCTCAAACAGGTTCAGAATTCTAGCTGATAGACAGGTGTTCAAATACTTATTTGCAGCTGTATCATACAAATAAATAGTTAAAAAATCATATATTGTGATTTCTGGATTTGTTTTTTTAGATTATGTCTCTCACAGTGGACATGTACCTACGATGACAATTTCAGACCCCTTCATGATTTCTAAGTGGGAGAACTTGCAAAATAGCAGGGTGTTCAAATACTTATTTTCCTCACTATATATATATATATATATATATATATATATATATATATATATATATATATATATATATATATATATATATATATATATATATAGTACAGACCAAAAGTTTGGACACACCTTCTCATTCAAAGAGTTTTCTTTATTTTCATGACTATGAAAATTGTAGAGTCACACTGAAGGCATCAAGGGCTATTTGACCAAGAAGGAGAGTGATGGGGTGCTGCGCCAGATGATCTGGCCTCCACAGTCACCGGACCTGAACCCAATCGAGATGGTTCAGGGGTGAGCTGGACCGCAGAGTGAAGGCAAAAGGGCCAACAAGTGCCAAGCATCTCTCGGGGAACTCCTTCAAGACTGTTGGAAGACCATTTCAGGTGACTACCTCTTGAAGCTCATCAAGAGAATGCCAAGAGTGTGCAAAGCAGTAATCAAAGCAAAAGGTGGCTACTTTGAAGAACCTAGAATATGACATTTTTCAGTTGTTTCACACTTTTTTGTTATGTATATAATTCCATATATAATTCCACATGTGTTAATTCATAGTTTTGAAGCCTTCAGTGTGAATCTACAATTTTCATAGTCATGAAAATAAAGAAAACGCTTTGAATGAGAAGGTGTGTCTAAACTTTTGGTCTGTACTGTATGTGGGAAAATAAAAAGGCTTATAAGCTTTATTAGTACCTGGCAAAATGGCATTACAATACTAAAATGAAGTACAACTAAATGCATACCATTTGATTGTGAGGATTTGTACAGTATTTAAAAAAAAACAGTTATTAAAGTATTGATCTGATTAACACTGCGCTCACCAATCCCTCAACACTACAACTAGAACACTTTAAAAATAAAAATTAAATTGAGATTGAGTGAGAAGTGAGTAGGTTCATTTATTGTCATCTCCATGTAATGTCTGGTTTTGGTTGTATATATGTGCATAGGTGTTTCAATTATTTTCATATGTTTGCATTCTGACTACGACGCTGTGTGTGTGTGTGTGTGTGTGTGTGTGTGTGTGTGTGTGTGTGTGTGTGTGCGTGTGTGTGTGAGAGAGAGACACTCAGTCCTCTGTTTGTTTGGCCCAGTTGTGACTGGCTAGGCTTTGTTTACTGCTGTTTTGATCGTTCAGGTTTCCCCTTCGGGGGTCAGAATGGAGGATGTAAAGTGATAGAGCGAGAGATAGAGAGAGAAAAAGTAAGAGGTGTGTCTGCTGTGTTTTCAGGCTGAGGAAAAGCAAGTTAAGGCCACTAGCGTGCCAAGTGTTCCCTGTGGATTCCCTGCCTGCTGCCTCCATCTCACTCTCCACTTAGTGCATGGACGCGTGAAGAGGCGAGTGAAGACACAGTGTTTCTCCTATCACTCTCTCTTTATTTCTCTCTCCCTCTCTGGCCCATCCTATCTCTATCTTCTCTCTTGAGCTCTCCGATCTCTCACCATCTCTTCAATCATCTCCCATGGTACTTCTGCACTTCTCTCTCTCCATCACTCTCTTATCTGCTTCACCTCTCATCTCCAAACAATCCTGGAGTGAATTAGTCCTGCTCTAAGCCTCAAACGTGGACCTCACAGGTTTCCATTTTGACTCAAAGCTTCTCACTGAGGTGGGGTGCCACATCTGAGCGCTAAACTCAAAAAATAGATCCATCAAAGCACTTTCTCTGAATCTGGCTTTTTTTTTTTTTAATTGATGTTCCTTATTTTGGTTGATTCCAATCTTTACCATTTAGGCCTAACCATTATTAATGCCGTTACCAGAAATAATCGATGACATAAAAATACTTTTACAATTTTCTTTTTTACTGTACATAAATATTTACATTTTTAATATTCCACATGTGGTTCTTCCCCAAACTGTTACCAACAAAGTTAAAGGCCCACAATTGTAAATGATGTCTTTGGATACGGTTGCATTAAATTTAGTTGGAGAGTTGGATTGGAAGCTCTCGTGCTATAGAGCTCACCCCTATTGAATACCTTTGTGATGAATTGGAATACCGACTGCACCCCAGGCCTCCTCACCTTCTCACCTCCATTACTAACACCCTTGTAGGTGAATAAATCTTCACAAATCTTCACGAGCACAATTCAAAATCTATTGGAACATAGTCCCAGAAGAGTGGAAGTGATTATAAGAGTGAATGTGGAATAAATGTGAAAATAGGATGTTCAATCTTATGGTCTGGTGTCCACATTCGTTTGTTCTTAATAATTTAGTTTATTAAGGTGCAGTCTTTTAAGTAGTCATAATCACGCCATATTGTGAATAAGACAAGACAAGACAAGATAAGATAAGATAAGATAAGATAAGATAAGATAAGATAAGATAAGATAAGATAAGATAAGATAAGATAAACCTTTATTCGTCCCACAGTGGGGAATAAGAAAATTTACTTTAATTTGCCTTAATATCCAACATCTGAGAGATACAGGAATAGTTTTGAGATGCATTAAAAATATTTAAATGCATCAATCAATCAATATATAAACTTGAATATTTTTTTTATTTCAAATAAATAAAATAAATAAAATAAATAAATAAATACAATTATTTTCATGACTATGAAAATTGTAGAGTCACACTGAAGGCATCAAGGGCTATTTGACCAAGAAGGAGAGTGATGGGGTGCTGCGCCAGATGACCTGGCCTCCACAGTCACCGGACCTGAACCCAATCGAGATGGTTTAGGGGTGAGCTGGACCGCAGAGTGAAGGCAAAAGGGCCAACAAGTGCCAAGCATCTCTCAGGGAACTCCTTCAAGACTGTTGGAAGACCATTTCAGGTGACTACCTCTTGAAGCTCATCAAGAGAATGCCAAAAGTGTGCAAAGCAGTAATCAAAGCAAAAGGTGGCTACTTTGAAGAACCTAGAATATGACATTTTTCAGTTGTTTTACACTTTTTTGTTATGTATATAATTCCATATATAATTCCACATGTGTTAATTCATAGTTTTGATGCCTTCAGTGTAAATCTACAATTTTCATAGTCGTGAAAATAAAGAAAACTCTTTGAATGAGAAGGTGTGTCCAAACTTTTGGTCTGTACTATATATATATATATATATATATATATATATATATATATATATATATATATATATATATATATATATATATATATTTATATATATATATATATGTTTTGCATAATGTACATATAATAATTACATTACATTTAACTGTTGTTCCAAAGAAAATAATTTAATTGCATTTGAAAAAATGTAGGTGAATGTAAATGAATACCATTCAGGGTTTTTCTCTGAGGGTTTGTATTGTATTAAACAAATACATAAATACTTATGTATTATAAAGTATTATATTCAGATCAAATGTATTGTATATAATTTTTTTAAATAACTTTTTTATTTCTTCACTTATTCTTCTTCTTTTTATTATTATTTCATTTTGCATTTTTTCGTACGATTTAACCCACAATGTTTATTTTTTATACAGTATAATAATTTATAACATTTATATAATATTTAAATTATTTATGTTTATCAGTTCAAACAGGTCAACTATGACCTATCAAACAATTATAGTCATGATATTTGTTTGTTTCTTTGTTAAACCATTATTCAAAAAAATATTAAACTAATTAATAAAACTAATTAAAATGAAAACTAAATGCATCTCAGTTTTGCACTGCTATCAGGCAAAGCAGTGATTCCAGTCACAATTGAGGACGGCACATCACACCTCCCTGAAGCTAATACACATCCATCTATCTATCCATCCATCCATAACATACTATCTATCCTACTCATGGTTTGATTAGCTTATCACAATGCTAATGAGTCTGCTACATGCTACAGTGAAGTTAAACAGGTGTGCTTCTCTCTGTAACTGAAAGTGCAATCATCTTTCTACCTGTAAACATCTGAGATGAACACATTTAATAAAGCCTGAGTGACAATGTAATCAAACAGCATTTCTAAATCCAGATATTATTTACCATAAATTCTGTTAATGTGTTTTAATACTCATCACAGACACGTTGAGGTGCTGACAAATAATTAACACATTACGGAATTGTGAACGAGACAAAGACTCAGAATAATAAAATAAATAAATAAATAAAAAAAAGACCAATGCTTGAGAAGATAAAAATTCAACTGCTAATTTATTCCTACTTGTTCCATTCGATTGGAGTCGGCCTCCAACAGGCGAGTGATTAAGAGAACAGGCATGTGTGAAAGTGAAGCTTAATTTTATAACAATATGCAGGTGCACACACACACACACACACACACACACACACACACACACACACACACACACACACACACACACACACCTTGCACACGCCTCACACACACACATTCTTATGACTTACGAATCTAACAAATCCGTAAACAGGATAGATAGATAGATAGATAGATAGATAGATAGATAGATAGATAGATAGATAGATAGATAGATAGATAGATAGATAGATAGATAGATAGATAGATAGATAGACAGACAGACAGACAGACAGACAGACAGACAGACAGACAGACAGACAGACAGACAGACAGACAGATAGATAGATAGATAGATAGATAGATAGATCTTTGTCATTTCTATGGACAGGTACACAATTTAGCATCTACCAGAATTGCACAATGTAGCACTGTAGACTGATAAATAATAAATAAAAAAAATATATAAAAGATAAATATGTAAATATATGTACAGCATATAAATATAAACGCTATAGACAGTGAACAATGTGGTAAAAAATGGGCAGTAGCATGGTGACAGTAGTAGAAGAGTAGTAGTAGTATTCCTTATTTAAACAGAAATAAACTCTTATCTGATTAAAATTGCATTTAATAATTTTAGGTATGAAGGATGAACTGCAACAGTATAGTAAATATAAATGTTTAGTTTCCTCTCAATGTACAAGCCTGAATTCAAACACTAAGCGAGGTCATGTGACTGCATTTCAGGTACAAATCTGTAACTTTTACTAACGTTGGCTCAAATGTAATGTATAGTGAGGTTTCAATGTCTATATATACGTATATATTAACAGCATTTGGGAAACTTTATGCAGAGCATTTTAGAGATTTATACAAAAGAGCACTTGAGGGTCAAGGCCTTTAAGATTTTTTCATTGTACAAAGTTCAGCAGTGGCATCTTGGTGGTGCTGGAATTGTAAACCCATGACTTTCTAATCCAGAGTCCAATGCTTGTCCCACTCAGCCTAACCACAACACTATCAATCTCCAACAAGCCTGCTAATTGTTCATTGTTAATTAGAATACTAACTAGGTAATATTTTTTTTTTCTAACCAAAGCCATATCATTCAAACCTGCCTCATGTACTGTAAAATTATGTAGGTTCCCCTTGTGCCAGCAAAACAGCTCTGACCCATCACAAGCTGTGGTATCTGGGACCAAGACATTAGCACCAGAAGTCCTGTGATGGCCTCCATGAATTATACATCTTGATTAGCACATCGCATAGACACTTGATTGGATTTGAGATCTGAAGAACCTAGATTCCAAGTTAACACAACTCTTTGAATGAACATTTTTTGCACTGTAGCAGAGAGCTTCTCTGATAATAGGGGTGCACTTGATGTGTTGCCAATTCTTCCTGTTTCCAACACATCAACTTTGAGGAACATGTCACTGTAATCAGTCGATTTTAATCAATTCACTTGTTTTTAATATCATGGCTGATCTGTACCGAATGCTGTACAGTAGGTAGCAAAACAAATTATTCATAGCAGTAGTAACCAGTTTTAAAAGAAAAATTTAGTTACACAACAAGCGGCAGGAGTGCCAGAAACTCCTTTAGATGAGGCAATAGGTGGGAATAAACTGCAATCTAATATCTTCTTTGCTGATGATTGCATTGGCCTACCACCCAGCGAATTCATCTTGAGGCCATACAACACATAAAAAGCACACTAGATTCTGGAATAAAATTTGCTTCAATCACATCAAATCAATGTGTATTTATCCTTTTTGCCTTGCCACCCTAGTGAGAGTTTAAGAGCTGGATTTGAAAGGAATTTGACAATAAACCGCTTGACAACTCACTGCTTGGCGCGAAAACCTTTTGACGAGAAGGGATCCCAATTCTGAAGAGAGTTTAATTCTCCTAGTATGGGCACACTTGGTGAAAAGATCTGAAAAGAGATATCAGACAAAAGAGCAAGTTCAATATCCCATGCACAACTAAAACCCAAAGAAAAATCTGTATTAAGGTTTCCATGTTAATTTCTTTCTTTCTTTTCAGCTTCTCCCGTTAGGGGTCGCCACAGCGGATCCTCCGCACGTTTGATTTGGCACATGTTTTACGCTGGATGCCCTTCCTAACACAACCCTTCCCAATTTATCCGGGCTTGGGACCGGCACTAAGAGTGGCTGGGGATGGTTCCCTGACCGGGAATCGAACCCGGGTCGCAGCGGTGGGAGCACTGCATCTTAACCACTAGACCACCAGGGGACCTTCCATGTTAATAACCACTTTAAACAAGGACTATGAGTGATGTCCAGACTTCCATGTAGCTGTTGACTGGGTCACATTGTTGGTCCTACATTGAGACCTGAGGCTATTGTGCATAATCTCGACATGCAAGATAAGTGGTTCAGGTCAGGTGATGAGGCGGATCTACCCGAGTGACACAGGGTGGCCACCCTAAGAGAAAGCAGTGCCCCAGTCCCCAGTATTCTGGTATGTCAATGCATAAAATATAAATGTAATCAGGTTCCTTGACTGATTCACAGCAGCGGCACTTCATTGTGATGGAATAAAAAGATATACGAATAAATAATGGCAAGAAATCTCCTCTTACTATTAGTGTATTCTGAAAAAATTACTCTAATGAACCGCTTCGTTTTCAAACTCAAATCAAAACTCAACTCACCTCAAACTTTGTCATTCTTCCTTTGTTTAGTGTTATATTTTTATTTAACTAGAAATCTTAAAAAACGTCTCCCAAAAAAAATTGATGATGGTGCTGTAAAAAAGAAAGTAAACAGAATTACCATTGAAACCGAGAAGGTTACGAGCGTCTCACACTCGCAATCAACCACTATCACATGAGTAAGTGTTAAATTATGTTTACATTATGGTAATTTGCGGTGTATTTGTTTGTTAAAATAGGCTACAAATACTTTTTAAGTGCAGAAATAAGCGATCGAATGAGGTCTCGGAATGGATTAAATCACTTTTACATTCATTCCTATGGGGAAAATAAGTTCGAACGTACGAGCAAATGGACCTACGAGCAATTTTTAAGAACAAATAATGCTCATCCAACTGGGTTTTTCTGTATGTTAATTTTGATGATATCTTAGTGTGTATTAATGACTAACCACATAACTCTTAACTCGTTTCATTAATATATTGATCAGTAGCTGGTGTCCTCAGGATTGTCCGATCTTTGCATTTGGCATTGTAGTGTTACCGGTTAGCAGTGCAACATATAAAAGGAGTTTTTTCAGCTCTGAAAAGAATAAAAAATTACCTACAATGGTGGAGGTAAATCCACAAGAACCATGCTAGGATGCGGTGTTGCCACCCCTCATAAATCTCATGCTACCCCTTTGTCACCCTAAATAATTTTCTAGATCCACCCCTGCCAAGTGCTAAGCTAATCAGGCAGCAAACAGTACTTCATGAATTAAATTCCTAAAATAGAAACATTTTTACATAGCCAGGTACAACGATATAAAAATAATCCTTTTCCAAAAGCAACTATTAAAATCTAGTGAATAGCTTTTCAAGGTTTTGAAAATGAAGCGATTAAGCATCAGAAGTCTTAAGTTAAAGAGCCAGCTTAGGTAAAGCTATGGTACATTAAATTCCCCTGCTCTAAGTACAAACCAACAAAATCTAAATCTATTACCAATAATTAATCAAAAGTGCAAGTTAAAACACTTGCTCAAGGCTGATTTATGTCCTCCATCAGCATATGGACCTTGCCAAGTCCAGACTGCATTCATGAGCAAAATAATTACACCATTTTTTCTATTGGAAAAAAAATTTATACAAAAAGCAAAGAAGACTACAGAGACAATGTAATAGCAAAGTCGAGGAGAAGATGAAGTTGCATATGAACTGATGTAGCTAAGTGCAGTGCGGATTCTCGAACCTCTTAAATAATAAAAAAGATATACCTCATTTTTATTTCCCCTGTTATTACCCATAGGGAAGTCATGTTTGTGCTCTGGTGTCTTATATTCATTTTACGAGCCTTTTCCCTACTTGTAATTCGCCGGACCCAAGGGAAAATAATTGATTGTAATTGAGCAATCTTGTCCCTTTGGTGACTGACCTCCCTTTGTCAATAATTATCATGTCACCAATCATTACTTCAAATGTATGACTGGTTCCTCAGGAAGAGGCTTCTCCATATGCCATAAACTATAAAAATGGTTGTTTCTGAGGTAATCTTATAGATCCCGGGGCTACCAGGTGGTTAAAAAAAGGTAGAAGGACACGATGTTGCATACTTATCTCTTCTTATTCAATTACAGAGTTATCGGCTAGAAAAAAGAAAAAAACACAAAGAAACAATACAATGTACCAGATGCTGTATTTGGCTCATAGCGAAAAGAACTATTATCACTGGCCCGTGTGGAAAGCCATGGGGGCCCGGTGTTTTGCCAGAGCCAGCAGAATTCATGCTTTTGTTTCGATTCAGAAATCGCTAATTGGGCACAGTTAGTGCCAAGTCGAAAGAATGATGTTGATTTGTTCAAAACAATGTGGTTCCCGGTTGAAATCTGCCTCATGGTGGCCCAGTTCATCTCATCCCAATCAGCAGTGCAAATGCAGCCACCCATGCTCGCCATCATTCATCCACGTGACTCTCGGGATTCAGTTTCCCAAACACGGACCTCCCTGAGCAAAGTGGTCCTCGCTACTTTGAAGGTTTTAAAGTCGTTTGGAAGAAAGGAAATATCCTGTGACGAAGTGGCCCTCAAATACAAAATGAATGACCGGCTGTCGATAACCAAACAACCACAAGAGACAATCTTGTGGTTTTTTAAAGAAATTCAAAGAAATTCAAATTGTGATGGCTAGACGAGTCAGAGCATCTCCAAAACTGCAGCTCTGGTTGTTTGTTCCCAGTCTATAGTGGTCCGTATCTATCAAAAGTGGTCAAATGAAGGAACAGGTCTGACTCAGCAACAGGGTCATACATAAGAAACATATGGTGTAACTTTATTTCACAATTATGAAGGAAGTCTCCAGTATCAATACTGGCTAAATGAGTTACACTACTGGAAAGTGCTGGAGGTGGTACCTCAGTGGTAAAGGCATTGGACTTAGATTGGAAGCTCACAAGTTCAAATCCAAGCACCACCAAGATGTCACTGCTGGGCCTTTAAACAAGGCCCTTAACCCTTAGTTGTAAGTTGCTATGGATATGAATATCTGGCAAATGAAATTAATTTAAATGAAAGTCTTTACAACAGAACAAGAAGTAGGTACTTTGTAGTTTCATGTTATCAAGACAAGGAATTCTTTACCTTTTTCAAGAGAGATTTGGAAAAGAACCTTTATACCTATTGGACTTTGGGGTAGCAATAGTAGATTTGCCATTTGTTAAATATCTGGGATATGTTTAAACATTGTTTACAGATACATGCATTTATGCAAATACAATGCATTTATCTTTATTTGCATCCTTTCATCGGTGCACAATCGTCTCAAGACACAGGTTTAAGTAAGCAAGTACTTTATTTCTATAGCATCACAAAGTGCTTTACATCCAAGATAGAAAAAAAAAAGAAGAAGAGAACAATAAAAAATAAAAAAAAAACACAAATAAACAGAGCAAACCATTCAAAACAGGTTTAAACAAGTTTTAGCAGATTTTTTAAAAAGTGTCCACAGAGATTACAGATCTGATATCCAAGAGAAGAGCATTTCACAACTTGGGAACAACTACCTCAAAGGCACAGTCACATTTGGTCTTTAATCTAGAGCGAGAAACAACTAGTAAGATCTGTCTGCAGGCTCTCAGATTCCTGCTGGAATGATAAAGTTGCAATAATTCATTTATATAGACAGGAGCTTGACCATGCCATGCTCTTAACACTAAGACACGAATTTTTAATTAAATTCTAAATATAACACAATTGGTGTTATGTGAGATCTCTTTGATGACTTGGTTAAGAGCTCAGCAGCAGCATTTTGGACCACTTGAATTGGTTTCAGGGATGAATTATTAAGACACGTAAAAAGAGAATTGCAATAATCAAAGCTGGAGGAAATAAAACCATGTATAATCATCTCCATATGCACTTTTGACATAAATGCACTTAATTTGGCAATGCTTCTCAACTGATACCAAAATTACCAAATATTTAACGTGTTGATGAAGAGTCAGGGCTTGTCCCATATGAACCCCTAAAATTTGAATTATAAACCTAAATTAAGTTAAGTTGGTCAAACACTGGTAGACCAGTACATGTAATTGAGCAGCTATAAATTTTCAATTAGTTTTACAGGTATTACAAAAAAAAAGAGCTAGCAGACCAGCTAGTGTTCCTGTCTCCTGATCTAAGCATGTGAGCAAGCTTACATGATATCAAACACAGGAAACAATGCACCCTAACAGGCATTGCACTGTGTTGCATGTGATTTACAGCTACCTTTTTCTATCCTGCTCAATAATACATGGCCATGATTTAACAACTTCCATAAATCATTTTAGTCCTGCACATTACACATCAGGTATAATGTATAATGAATAGCGCTTGTTGCACAGGTTGAAGGGAAGCTCTTTCAGGGGTCAACGCCTTTTTCAAAAATGCTTCTGCTCGCGGACCACTTGGGTAGATGGTTGAATTCATGATGGTGTTATGGTCTTGTAATAAGACCTTTGACCTTTGAACTTAATAACCGTGACTTTTTTGGGAAGATGTTCCACAGGATTTGGAGTTTTGTGCTTATGGAGATTTGTGATAATTCAGCAACAAGGGTATTAAAAGTTAAGTCAAATACTGATGTAGGGGAGGTGAGGAGGTCGAGGGTGCAGTGCGTGTTCACATTCATCCCAATGTTGTTCATTAGGGTTGAGGTCAAAGCTCTATAGCAGGAGATCTACAAACTCCAACCCAAGCGTATCTTGTCAAGTCAGTTGTCCCAAAAACCTGTCCCTATTAGCCTGTTAGCATAGCAAGAGAACAAATTGATGTGAGAGAACAATACTACTGAGGTCACAGAGCTGTACTTCCTCAACAGCTCAAAATTTTCACTGCTTTAGCCTTTATATTTATTTGCTGTACATTTATCCACATATATTACATGCTGTACATATATTTGCATATTTAACTGCAATTAACAATTTAAAAAATTGCTTCTATTTGCACTTTTTACAGCATTTCATTGCTGTGTATCTGCACCATCCATCCATCCATCCATCCATCCATCCATCCATCGCTTTACTCTGACTCACTTTAGATTGTTATGTACAATTCTCATTAATTTCTCTCCTTTTTACACCTTCACGCACAGCCAATTCCAAACAGCGATTTTCTTAAGACGATCTCGCACACAAACCAGACTCCACACCTGCCTTTACAAAATGCAAACACAATTTAAAAAAAAAACACAACTAATAACACTTCGCTGAGGTCTTCCCCTGAAGACTATGCCTTTGTACTTTAAGTCATATGAAGATAATTGTACAGGAACATCATTAAGGTGTGTAATTGGTCCTAAAGGACCGCTGATGTATTTTTTGTGAGAACATTTACATTGCTCATACCTCTGAGAATAAAAAAAAATATTGCCTCAACACTATCTTTTGTTCTGACAGTATAAGTATGCACAGAGGCCAACTCGGATATCCTATACAGTGACAGAATCAGGGCAAGTGCTTTTATAACCAAGTGCACATAACTTGGATCTGCCTCTGTACACTGACTTCACTATATTGAACTGCAGTAAACAGCTGCACAAGATGAATTTAGTGAGGCTTTATGGTGGTTGATGTTTGAGATGAAAGCAAGGTAGAAGGTAGAAGATGAAAGAAGTGTTATTATATGGACAAAAATATGTCGACATCTAACCGTGAAGTTCGTATGCGCTTTTTGAACATCCTATTCCACATTTAGTTTCGCCATTAAATCCCCCACTTTTCTGACTTCTGCCACTAGATATTGGAGGGTGTTGTAAAGATTTGTGCTCATTCATCCACAAAGGACTTAATAAGGTCAGGTAGTAGGGGTGGTAAGATTCACCGATTCGCATCTGTGCATTAGAATAAAAGTTAACGATGTGATGCATCGATTTTAAAAAGTGTGAATCGGATGCGAGTTGGCATTTGTACCGCGATGCGTTTTTAACATATTCGCAATTATTAGTAGATTTGCTTTACTTTTATTATTTAGAAAAGTGACCAATATCTAATATAGAGATTGATTTCTTCTCGCTAAACTTTTTCTCAAGCGCGTTTTCTCAGCACTACTGATTTTACTTGGATATGACCGAGGCATGTCCTGAGAGTCACAAAGAATATTTATTTACATGGCAGAGGTTTTTTAAGTAAATTAAGTAAATTTATGATTTGCTGTCTGTCTGAACCAAAGAAATAAAAGTGAACTATGTGTACCATATTAAACTGCATGGAATCATATATTTTCTATTGCATCGTATTGCTTTGTATCGCATTCATATTGCACTCCATTGTAATAGAGGTTACCGGTATCGCATTCTACCAGGAGCTGCTTCATATCCATCTTTAAAGTATCGTATCGTTGGCTATGCTTTGAGATGCGAATCGCATCGGCCTCAGTAAAGACATCAAATAGGCATGACACAATTATGACATCCTAACTATTAATGACACTTAAATTCCCTTTGCGCAGCACACACACTTTCACCATTCTTAAAAACACCATTCTTAGCAAACTCTCATCTACTTTCCACTGCTCCATTATAACTCATTTCAAGGGGTTCAAAACGAGCTTGCACTTGTTCCAAACAACTGCTGACACTCCAGGATCGCTAACATCTAGTTCCAAAACTCATGTGTGACCTCAGGGTGTACTTGTCGCTCCCTTTTCGTGCCATACGCGCCTTATTCAAACACGTTGCAAATCGTCAGCGACGGAAAGAAGTGCTCACCTCGGCCCCAACCTCCTTTTTCACAAAATCTAATTTCCAGATCAGCCAACAAACGTAAAAGTGTAGAGAGAGAAGGCCATAAAAAGATAATACAGGATATCATTCAGGCAGAAGAAAGGTACCGTACGGGGGCCTTCAACTCTCAAGCGTTTCCACATAATTTCCATAAAGCGCTATTAACCTCTTTTGCGACTTGACTATCGGCTCCCGTGTAGGCCGCGATAACGCTCGCCGATCGGCCATGTCGCTGCCATTCCCCGCAATTTAATAGCACCTTATTTCTCTGGGAAAAGGCCACGGAGCCGTGCAGCTATATCACAGATTATTGGAATACATTTGCCTCCTTTTAGTATCGTATTTCATTGTGCCGCACTCTTCCGAATAAACTCGGGCCGTAATTGTAATCGCAGAGTCTAATAAGGAGTAACACAGTTTAAATGAAGAAAGCCACTGACCATAAAACTTAAAAAGTCATTCTTGGACTGATTCTAATATTTTAATTTCCTAATAAAAGAACATGACGCTTTTCTGGAGCTGGTTCTGAGCTCTAAAGGTTTTTTTTTCCCCGTTTGGGCAAGTGAACAGGTGGAATGTCGTAAAAATGGATTTTCAGGTGTAAAAGCATAGGCGTTGTGGCACGACTCCAGAGATGGAAATGTGTGTGTGTGTGTGTGTGTGTGTGTGTGTGTGTGTGTGTGTGTGTGTGAAATGCAGGGAAAAAAAAGTGTTGTTTTGATTTTGTTGCACTCAGTGGGAGGTGTTTCAAACTTCTCCAAAGCAACTTTAAACACTAACACAGTTATATGTGATTCCACTTTTTTGTGTACCAATGATTTTATATATACATATATGTATATGTATATATTTATTTATTAATTAGGGGTGCAATGTTACACAAAATTTACAGGTTGGTTCAGTTCAGTTTAATTTCGGTATATATGGGGAAATGAAATGCAAAACAAAATTGCTTGTAGATTTTTATTTTTTTTTTTTAATTAATGCAGTGTATTATTTTAACTACCATTTGTTATCATCAACATTTGATAATTTTTTATTTTTTATTTAATGGCTGCTTGGTTGAATTCTATAAAAAAATTATTTTAAATATATATTTTTTTAAAAAGTAATCGTATAACCAAATTAATGCAATGCACTTTATTATATTGATTAAATTGATTAATTGATCAATTTAATTTGCACAAATGAAAGTGATTAAATAAAATTGTATAAATGGGAAAATGTAAAATTTCATTCCTTCGTTCATTTATTCACTCCCTCAATATGTGTAGTTGTCACGATTTATATTTTTATAAACTAATAAACACCGCACACATACTACACTGTTACTTAAACATTCTGCAATTTAAAATATTTTAAATGTCACATGTCCAGCAGGAATTTCTGAAGATCATCCAAATTTCAAAGATCACCATTATTTACATATATGGCATTTGGCAGACGCCCTTATCCTGAGCGACTTTGACAATTTTGTAATTCATACAACTGAGCACTTAAGGATTAAGGCCATTGCTCAAGGGCCCACAGAGGCAGTTTAGAGCTGGTGGCATTCAAACTCACATCCTTCTGATCAGAAATCCAACATCTTACCCAGTGAGCTACCTCTGAGCATCAGAAGAAGAAATATTTACTGTATGCTGCATGATTTTATTTCCATTATTTTCAGTGATGATAAATGATATCTTCTACAATAGATCTTCAACCTCTTCCCTGCGAATGCTGACTGCACTACAGGCCTCCTCACCTCACCTTCATCAGTATCTGACCTTACAATGAGCACAAATCTCCAGCAAATGGACTGATTGTGAAATGAGATGTTTAAAAAGAAACACATACTAATCTTATGCTCAGGTTTTCACAAACTTTTGTCCACTTAGTGAACCTTTTTCTGTTCTCAAATTTAAGCAATGATGTTTTTTTTCTTTTACAAAACTGTAACAGGTGTGTGTGTGTGTGTGTGTGTGTGTGTGTGTGTGTGTGTGTGTGTGTGTGTGTGTGTGTGTGTGTGTGGTCTAGCCCTGTTAAACAGAAATTAGGATTTGTAGAGAGATGATGGGTTTCTCTCTCACACATACACACACACACACACACACACACACACACACACACACACACACACACACACCTGAGACAGCTGTTCTGTGAATCAATCAGTGCTGTGATTTTGTCTTCGTGTGGTTTCTTCTGCAATTACAACTCGATAACTGAAGCAATTTCGTCATGATTGCGACGTCTCACTGAAATGCACACATCATGTCGTTGTCAAAATGAAAAAAGAAAAAACCCACAAAAAACACGCTGCTTAGGCGCTAACGCATAAAACTCAACCCCCAAAAAAACGTGCGAATAGCTGTCATCACGCGACACCACGCAGGTGGCTGTCAGGACGAAGATGCAGTCATGTGTTTCAAACTCGTAACACAAAACGGGGAATCGTAGCGACAAAACACACACACACACACACACACACACACACACACACACACACACACACACACACACACACACACACACACACACATGCACACACTCAACAAGACAGTGATGTGGGCTGCTAATAAAACAGAGCTAACAGATGTCACAACGCCGTTGCTCCGGGGGGACATCTGGCATTAAAACTCATGGCTACAATCTAAAAATATTCAGAAAATATCGTCCGTACGCATAAAAGCAAACCAATAAGTGAGATCGTCCTCTTTCTTCCTTCACACCAAGCTAATAAGAGAGCTAGAATATAAAAAAGAAGAAGAAGCTGTTTAGGTTTATAATGGGATGGGACTCTGAAGGTGGTGACAGCCTGTAACGCAGTCTGCTTGTTATACGACGCCTCCCATCCTCACACACACACACACACAACACACACAACACACTCGGAGCACACTTGCAAAGAGAAAAGACTGAGAATCTAATGAACACTGACAACAACCCGCTAGCTGTTTGCGTTCCTGTCAGAAGACTAAGCAGCAAATGGATGGCGCAGTCTCATACACACACACACACACACACACACACCTTTCTCTTATCTCCATCAGATGGCGGTGGCTAAGAATGAGGCGCCGGACTCCCTCATCAAATCAATTTACTTCCCAATAGCCTCAACTCCTCAACCTGCTCGATTTAATTTCCTGAGACATTATTGGAATCCCATTTTCATGATAAAGTGATGGAAAGGTAGTCTGACAATAATCATTTTCATTATACAGATAATGAATGTTTGCCTTTTTTTTATTCCCCTCTTCCTCAGGTTCAGGGTTATTAATATTGCCGTATATTCGCACGTAGAGCTAATCGACGAGGTGAGCATGAGAGTCTGCGTTCGACCTGTCTATTGGCTAATTTGCCTTGCTGTCAGTTTGGCAATAAAGTCCTGCGGTGAAAGGGGGAGGAGACAACGCTACACACGCAAATATAGGAAAGGTCGAGGGCCATTTGTGTATACAAAGTTTTTCACCTTGAACTGAGCCTGATCCTTAAGCGAGGGCTAAACCTCGCGACAAGGACGAAACCGATGGAATCTGCACAAGCAGCCAGACACGCTTTTCAATTATTCATATTCTATTCAATCCTGGATAACTGGATAATATCTCATTTTTCCCCCTCCTAAAAGAGCTTTTTCGAATTTTTTCAGAATCAAATTTTTGGTTAACTAGCATTGCATGGAAGGAGGATGTTAAGAAACATTCCAGAAATTAATTCATTATAATTCAATTAATTTCAATCAGTACTTTAGACGATAATATACTATTTTAACAAGTGATCTTGGCTGGGTTTTTTTTTTTTTTTTTTTTTCAGAAAAAAATAAGAGAGAGAACAGTGATCTTTTGGGGATCGGATAATTTTAGTGACTTGGTTCTTTGAATATTGTTCATCAAAATGAATTGTGGTTCATTTTGTTCCTTTAATCAAAAATCAAATAAAATCTTACATTTTCAATAAACAGATCTCTTATCGTCTACGAATTTTGAATATAGTTCTAATATTTTATATAAATATATATAACTGCATAGCGACTACGGGTCACGTGACAAAAGAACGAACGACAAGATGACTCACGAGATGAACTACTCAATTCTGTTTCCTGTACATAACCTACGAAGATTTTTGCTTAGCTCATGTGCGTCAGGTAGAAAATGAAGAATCATTTTCATCATCATCGTTCTTCTGAGTCATATTAAAGACATTAACGCTAATCAGGAAATCGGGAGCTGAGGCAACAGGTGATGTATTCTAAATATGGTCATTGGACAGTGATTTGAAGTGAAGTTTTAGAGATAAAACAGAAATTTTCCATTATGACTCATTGAAAAATTCTTTCTCCACATATTCAAGCTTGTTTCAGCTGGAACCCCAATCTTCTGATCAGCAACCCACAGACTTTAACCCACCAGTGGGAGCATTGGGCAAATATTTGTTTTTATGATGTGGAGGGCCATCAGGGCCAGCAAAGCCTTCTCCCCTGGCCTAAATACCATTACGTAATATATTTTTTCCATAAATATGAATTAAATTATTCCCAATGTAACAATGTATCTCTTTGTTTTCAGTAGTGTCTGTTTACGCTAACATTTCTATCCAATCATATTTCGGCCATCACGTGTTGCCAGGGTCAAAGAAATCTGCCATAAGGCTTCAGAATCAACATTGTGAGCTCCTATAGGGTAAAGTACATGTAAAGAACAACCATTTAGATTTTCTTGCATTTTACTTAACGTCCTTTGATTGGATGATCAGAATGTGCGCTAGTCAAAGCAGAGCAAACTGTACACGCTTAGGTATATTCCTGCGGATTTATTAGCTGTATTTTTATTTTTTTATTCCACAATGGCAGACAGAGGAGAAGAAATTGATTTGGTCGCACTTACAAGGACATTTACAGGAGGGACTTTTTGTGAGGAAAGGTCGGTCAAAACAGTTTAAAGCAGTTGTTAAGCTTTTTCGTGAACCATTTAAACTTTTCTGTTATTTGCAGAAAAACACCATTTGCATTAATTTCGAATCTCCAGGAAATCCGGATTTTTTTTATGAGGTTAATATTGATGTTTCTGCTAAAGATGAAGTATGCGGGAGGTGCAGTTGTGGCTACAATGCAAGGAGACTTGTTGAATTGTGTTCATTGGGTTTCTCGCTTCAGTAATGATATTCATTGTCACTGTATGAGATTCGTGTCTGTGACGCAGCGCTCTGTTATACTGCTTCTCTCTATAATATTAATATTGTCTATAGACGTGGCGTGATGTGTTAAGAGGTGGATTGATTCAGGTAGGACACCACTGAAGGACAGGGTGTGAAATGCACGGCCCGATGATCTGAAACATGCCAAATAGTGCGTTTCAGTCGTGTTTTAAACAATGATGTGTTTTTTTCCATAATGTACAGCTCTATTTTCTTTATTTATGTATTGCATAGGAGTTTATGTAATATTAACAAGGCAAGAGTAGGGCATGATAGACATTTTTCTCTATTTTTTTTTCTCTCTTTTTCTCTCCATGCTGCCACAAGAGACTCTCAAAAAACAAACCCAGTAAGAAAGCCGACTCGCTCTATAAATAACAGTAATTACGCATGACTCGTTGAGTCGCGGGTGACCTCGGGAGCGGCGTGCGGGCTCCTGCACACACCGGTGACTTGTGCACAGAGGGGGTGATGTGGGCGATTGAGTGGAAAGCAGGAGAGATGAGAAAAGGAAAAGAAGGCCAGGGGAGAGAAGGAGAGAAATGGAAAGAGAGGGGAGGAGAGAGAAAGAAAGAAGAGAGGGGCTGCCTAATGTATGTTGTGGCTACTGAGTGCTAAGTGCATTTGTAAGCTTTACAGGAACATCAAAACACGATTGAATGTCAGAGTCTGGAGATTCGAACCAACAGTAACAACAATGGGGGAAAAGGAGAGCAAGAGAGGGAGGGAGACAGACAGAGAAAAGAGAGATAGAGTGATTGAGGCAGAGAGAGACAGAGTGATTGAGGCAGAGAAAGACAGAGTGATGGAGAAAAAGTCAGAGAGCAGGGGACGGAGGGAGAGTAGGCGTGATACAGGCAGACAAATTGAGAGGCAGAGACAGATAGAGAGAAAGATAGACATAGAAAGAGAGTGATAGAGAAAGGCAAAGACAGAGTAAAAGTCAGAGATAGAGAGAAAAATAGAGTGTGGGAAAGATAGCAGAGAG